>NC_045427.1:314908445-315215528 GCF_902635505.1 Sarcophilus harrisii | reverse complement strand
AATCTCATATTAAGCACACCTTAAAGAGTGAGAGAAATAAAATGGTCAATTTTATATCAAAGAATTCACAGCAGAACATAAAGATTATTAAAGTTAGTGCCTGCAGAAGATTCTGGGAAGGTAGTCAAGTAGTTCAGAAAATTCCAAGCTTTCAACATTTCCCTTACAAAAAACAAAACTGAGGTGAACAGAGAAGATAAGTTGGAGCAGAACAGTGTTCCTCCTGGGACAATCTGAGAAGATCCAAAGACAGACAAGAGAATGAGGTTTGCACCCAGAGAAATATAAACACTTCCAGGCTAATTCCTTTAAAACAATAAGCAGAGAGTTCTGGGGTTAGCTGGGTTGAGAGGTGGTCTAGGCTACCACAGGAACTTTCACTTCCTAATGTGGAGAGACAGGGATTTACCTTCAGAGGAGGATATTAAAATTTAAAAACCTCTCCGACCCCAAAGAATAACTAGTTAGCTACTCTAAAAGAGTTTAAAAATCAAATGAGATTTTGGAAAAATTTTTTTTGAAAAAGAACAATCCAAAAAATAACCAAGACTACAGAGAAGAAAGTCAACCAAATAGAAAAGGAAATCCTGATTCTTTAAAAAAAAAAAAAAAAAAAAAAAAAGCTTTTTATTTTTCAAAATACATGCAAATTTCAACATTTACCTTTGCAAAACTTTCTCTTCCAAATTTTTCTTCCCTCCCTCTCTTAGACAGCAAGTAATCCAATATAGGTTAAATAAGTGCAATTCTTCTAAATATATTTCCACAGGGGCAGCTAGGTGGCACAGTGGATAGAACACCAGCCCTGAAGTCAGGAGGAGCTGAGTTCAAATCTGGTCTCAGACACTTAACACTTCCTAGCTGTGTAACCCTGGGCAAGTCACTTAACCCCAATGGCTTCAGCAAAAAAAAAAAAAAAAATATTTCTCATCAAATCAGATCAAAAAGGGAAAACAAAAAAAACAAAAAAAATAACAAAAATACTATGCTTTGATCCACATTCAGTCTCCATAATTCTCTCACTGGATGTGGATGGCACTTTCCATCACAAATCTATTGGAACTGTCTTAAATCTCCTTATTGTGGAAAAGAGTCAAGTCTATCACAGTTGAGTGTTACACAACCTTCTTGTTGCTTGGTTCTCTTGGTTCTACCCATTTTGCTTACCAACAGTTTATGTAGATCTTTCCTGGTTTTTCTGAAATCAGCCTGCTCATTTTTTATTATAAAACATCAATATTCCATTACATTCACATATCATTACTTATTTATCCATTCAGTTTCCAGTTTACCACTACAAAAAGGGCTGTCACAAACATTTTTGCACATGTGGCATCCTTTACCTTTTTTTATAATCTCTCTGGAATACAAACCCAGTAGAGACCACTACTGGATCAAAAGGTTATGCACACTTTGATAGTTCCTTGGGCACAGTTCCAAATTGTTCTCCAGAATGATTGAAGGATTGGAACAAGAAGTTTGGCAATTGTTAATGCTGTAAAGTTACCCATGCATATATCCTGTAAATAAAAAGCTATTAAATAAAAAAAAAAAAAAAAAAAAAAAAAAGAATGATTGAAGGAGATCCTGATTGTTTAAGGAAGAAAATGACTCTTTGAAAATTACATTGGGCAAGGGAAAGCCAATAAGCTTATGAGATCAAGAAATAATAAAACAAAATATAAAAAATGAAAAAATAAGAGAATGAGATATCTCATAAGAAAAACAAAAGATCTGGAGAACAGATAAAGAAAAAACCTACTTCAAGAAAAATCTACTTGAATCAATTCACATCTTTAGCAAATTTGCAGGAATGAGGTTTGAGAACAAGAACTGATCCAAAGGAATTAGATGAGCAAGAAGAGCTAGAGTTCTGAAATCCCACTTACATAGGGAATAAGTTAAAGAGGGAACAATACCTAGCCAGAAGGGTATAAATCTCTCCAAACATTTGAAAGAAATAAGAGGAGGACAACATAGGATAAGGTGGGGTACAGAAGGTTGTGTAGATTAAGGGTAGTGAAATAATGTATGTAGATTAATGGAAAAGGAAGAAGGGGGAAAGAGAAGATGCAGGAGAGGAAAACAAAAGGATAAGGGGGAGGCGCTCAGGAAAAGAGGAGAAGCTTAAGTTAATAGCAAGGCAACATAGTAGTAGAAGTAAGGTAGATGAGTTAACAGGGATAGAAATAAGAGCTATATAAAAACACAATAACAATGATCAGGAATAGAAGTTATTACAGAAAAAAATAAGGACAATAGTGATCTCAAGCAAAGTCAAAGTTTAAAAAAAATCAATCAAGAGAGAAATCTATATTATATCAGCCATATTAACACTGTTTTAGATGTATATATGTGTTTATGTGTCTGTGTATATCCACATGTATGTCTGTTTGTATATTATGTGTATACATGCATAACTGTTAACTGCTTAGAGAAGGGGGGTGGGGAAGAGGGGGAAAAAATGAATAAAATAAAGAGTACACAGCAGAGAATGAAAAAAAAGCTACAATGAAACAAAGAAAAGATAGACAATTCTGGATACAATGTTTTCTATTATTATATATGCTTTCTTGAAATGGGAATTTGTTTCATATTCTGAATCCTCTGCTATGTTCTACTGTGCACATGACAATGTTTCTTTTTCTTTTTGTCTTTTTATTTAGTTTTTTTTTTCCATTTTGAATTTAAATTTAATTAAGTTAGTTTAAATTTAGAATTTTTTTTAAAAGTACCTATCAACTGGGAATTGTCTGGAGAAATTATGGTATATAAATGTAAGGGAAGTTATTGTATGGTAAGAAATAATAAATGAGGAATTATGAAAAATATAAGAATATTTGTATGAACTCATAAACTGAAAAGAATACAACCAAATAATGTACACAATGATAACTCATTTAATAATTTGATGAAAAAATGGAGACTATTCAAATAGAATTCCTCCTTCTCTACATTTAGAAAACCTTCAACATCCTCCATTTTCTCTTCTTCCTGTCTCTGATGAAGAGCTGACTCTTCTCACTTTTTTACAAATTCTTTTTTTTTTTTTTTTGAGGCAGCGGAGTGTCTAGATTGTGGACAGGTAAAAACTTAGTTTTGCAAATCTTTGTAGCCTCCCTCATATGTCTTTTTAGAGATAGAGCCACAGCAATTCCTAAAGAATTGTGCCAGAGCTCCCAAGAGCTCCAAACAATGACTGCAGTCTTGATGACTTCCACCACAAGATAAGGAAAGAAAGTCTTTTACCTTGTCCAAAATTCCGTATTTCACACTCCAGTAGTGACCTCCACATCCAGTAGGCCACTCATCAACCAAGCAAATGGTACTCCCAAAAAGGGCACCCCAAGTGACAACCGCGTTCAGTTAGTCACTAATCAACCAAACCAACCAGTACCCCAAGAAAAGGACATCCCAAAAGTGACAACTGTGCAACCGTGTCCGGTTAGTCACTAATCAACCAAACCAAAAAGTACCCCAAGAAAAGGGCACCCCAAAAGTACCCCCAAAAGGGCACCCCAAAAGTGACAACCGCGTCTGGTTAGACACTAATCAACCAAGCAAATGGCACCCCCAAAAAGGGCACCCCAAGTGACAACCACATCCGGTTAGACACTAATCAACCAAACTACCCAAACCAACTGGCACCCCCAAAAAGGGCACCCCAAAAGTGACAACCGTGCAACCGTGTCCGGTTAGTCCAGTTAGTCACTAATCAACCAAACCAAACAAACAAAACAAGTCTTAAGACATAACCACATGGTACCCCAAAAGGTACCCAAACAAACTTACTCTCCTGTGGCCAAAATGGGGTTGTCTACCACCAGGCTATTGTGGCAGGAAACTGCTCTCTTTCCCAGAGGCTCTGGAAAAAAATCCAGTGAGGCCCGGCCTCTACAGGCCAAGAATTCAGATTCCCAGCCACCCTGCCCAAGGCAGAGACCCAAAAGTTTCTTATCTCTAATCCTGCTCATTTTCTAATTATCTTGCTGGGGGCCTCCAAATGTAATGCCAAAGAAACTGAACAAGACAGAGATTAGAGACCAATTCAATAATTTATTAAATGGAGAGAAATACTGGGACCAATGGATCCATGTTGATCCCAGGGCTAGACAAGACTATCATCTCAAAGAGTCTAGCCCTAATATCGGGCAGCAAGCTTTTTATGGAATAACAAGAACAATGACATTACTGATATTCTAATGACATCTGAAATGGATAAACCTTTATCTTGTCAAACATTAAGGAATGTCTATAAAACCTTTATCTCAAACATTAAGAGGGGACGGTTATAACCTAAAGCAGAATAACGAAATAGGACAATTGGAGGAACTGGGTCACCCCATTAAAAGGGAACTTTGGCATAACATCATCACCTCTCTGTTGGGATATTACAGAAACATCATCTTAATTGACCTCCCTTCCCCAACAGGCTCCTCCTTCTACTCCAGTCTTCCCATAACTCTGAAAAAAGGGATTTTCAAGTACATGTCTCCATGATTTTTCTCATTCAAACTCCAACATTTTCTTCCGCTGCCTTTGAAATCAAATATAAGCTTCTCTGTTTTAGAATTTAAAGCTTTTCAACAAATGGCCTTAATTTACTTTTTAATTGTTGTATTTCATTCCCCTGTTCAGCCAAACTGCCCTCTTTTTAGTTACCTTATTGACTGCAAGTGAACTCTGCAAAAATTGTGTAAAATAAACTATGTCCCCTTTGATCTGAAAAAAAGAAAAAAAAGATCAGGCCTTCCCAGGCTCCAAGGAATCTAGAGAGGGGGCCTATCCTCCCAGGATGAGAAAAGCAACATCTTTCATGGGCAAATCAACCCCTATCTCTCTTGTGAAATCACATTTTCATTCAGGAAATTCTCATTCAACTGAGAAATCCTGGTCTCATTTCCAATTCAATCTGCCCCCAGATTTACTCATAAAATAGGTCCTTTGCTAAAACATTCTTTGCAAATATTTCTTCATTAAGAGATAGGCCCACTAAGGGGAAAGCCTCTTAGTGTGAAATAAAATTTCATTTTTGTCACAGCCTCTGGGTTAGAGAATTCTTTTGCTTCTGAACCTACATCTCTGAGCAAAAGGGATCTCATTCAATCATCATCACTATGAGGTCTCCATGCTTTTGTTTAGGTTATCCCAAATCTAGAATACTCTTTTTTCTCACTGAATTCTCCACTATTTCATTCAAAACTGAATTAAAGTAACACCTTCTACATTGTCTTTCCTGATTTCACCATCACCACCACCTAGCTACTAGTGCACTATTGCAAACCAACAAAAAAAACCACCTTACTTTCATGTTTATATATTACTTTCCCCTAAAGCTGGAGTGGGAAGTTTTGTTTTTGTTTGTTTGTTTGTTTGTTTGTTTGTCAAGGGTCATTTAGATATTTATAACATCATTCATATGCCAAGTAAAATTACCAATTTAAAAACTCAAATAGAGGATGTAATGGGCCAGAACTCTGGAGAAATATACTTGAGGCAAGGATTCTTATAAAAAGGTGTTAACTCAGAGGAATTGATAAGACAATGGTTATCTACTTTAGTATGGTGTTTAATAGTTCTCTAGTTCAGTATGATTGATTCAATCTTACAACAAATAATGGTTCCCTAGTTTGATTGGTTTATACTCAGTATGATGAATTGTAATAGAGTATATAAACTGGGGACAAACTCAGCCAGGAGGAGAAGACTTGATCAGTCTCATGCTGTTGTGCCACAGTTTTCTTCTAATTGCCCTGACTCGGTTTCCCTAAATTGTTCTCAGTTTCCTTAACTGTTCTGCCTCAACCCCCTTAGTTGCAAATCCTCCCTCCCCCTCCAGTTCATTAAGATTGAGGGCCACTTGCTCTAAGGTTATAAATTGTCAATGTGAGACTCAAGATAAGGGGGAATTCAAACTTCCTGGCTCCTAACTCCTTCTGTCATCAAGAATTTATGGTCCTACCCACTATCCTATCATTGTTCTTCTTTATCCCAATTTACCAGAATTTCCAGTGCCTCCCACCACCTTGTCAGAACCACTCTTAATGTTCTGGTTCTGCCCCTGCCTTGGTCTGAGCCATGTGTGTGTGTGTGTGTGTGTATATATATATATGTCATTGAGAACTCACATTCACTACTGGATACTTTGAGACAAAAGTCCTGTCCAGTCAATCAATTATGCTCTCCAATAATAAAATATTAAAACTTCCTAATATCTATCTTGCCTCAGTTTCTCTGGCTCTCCCGCCTTCATTATTTCACCACTAAGACCAAGGAGTCAGGCTAGTCCCAAGATTCTCCAGAGAGCTAGTCTGCACACTATATTTTAATCCACCCCAGTGTGGAGGCTCTAGAAAGCAATGGTACATTTTGCCACCCCAATATGGGGGCTCTAGAAAGCAGGAATCACACTGAGATGTACAGATTATTGAATGGCTGATTGGCTGAGACTATTGATGCAGACTAGGAGACTGAAGGAGACAATAAGGACTTTGGACTTTATTCCTGACTATTCTTGTGGTGATTATTCTACTGAAAGGAAGGCCCATTCATTCGGAGGACCTCCAGAGAGCTAGCCCGGACACTACAAGAGGAAAGTTGCTGTACCTAGCTTTCAGTTCATCATCAAAGTTGCTTTGGGAGGGCCAGACCAAATGATTTCAAAGGCCTTATCATTCCCCACACCTCAGGCCCAAAGGACAGTCAGAAGGACCTGAGTTCAAATCCAGTCTTAACACATATTAGCTATGTGGCAACCCCAATTACTTCACCAAAAAACCCCCAAAAGCAAAACAGGTAAAAGAATGTATAGTGCTTGTGGTTCCATTGTTTTCTTTATGTATGATTTCATTGTTTTTCTTTAAATATCTCCAGAGTCTAGCATAATGTCTGATACTAGTAAGCACTCAACAAAAATGTGAGTTAAACAATGCAAATGAAAAGAAATGTCTCTGAATGGCTGATAAAACAATGATGGTCCCAGAGAAAAGATAATAAAATATGCCTCTTTCCTCATAGCAGAAAAATCTAAGGACTACCAGAGAACCATGTCTTATAATATATATTTCCAGATGCAGTTACTATATCCAATGACAAGGGAATATTTAATCTTGGAAGGGATAGGGAAGAGATCCAGAACAGGAGAGGAGAAAGTTGTTAAGGGAGCCCTTAAACTCTCTAAAAATCCTTGAAAGAGAAAGTCTCCTTGAATTCTGGCCTCTGGCCTCTGGACAAACAGCTTCATTATGTTATCTAGGTGAAACTAGCTGAATCCAGAGTTGGAGATTCTAACCCCATTCCAGCTCAAACTTCACCCACCAGCCCTCATCAGGAGCAGGCCTCCAATTGTAGCAAAGGCTTTTCTTATAAAAAGAGCCAATGTTAAACCCAATTCACGAATAAGACCTAACATGCCATGCCATGCCATGCCAAGGAAACTTCTGCCCACTAGAATGATATTCTCTTTCAGCATTACTCTCTCTTTATCCTCATCTATTTCCTTAACAAGACTTTATACCTCTATGTCGGGATCTCTCTACTAGAAACTTTACTTCTCTGCCAGGACTCCTCCACTACTTTACTCTCCTGTCAGGATCTTGCCACGAAGGAATTCAGCCTTTCTATTCATGCATAGCAAAGGCTGACTTCCCAATGCCTATAATAAAGTTTTTATCAGTCTAGGTTTTCGGGTTCATAAATTCCTTTACGAAGGACCTCTGCGCCACCAGAAGGGGGTTCCCAAAATTCCATATTTTGTGCCTATCCTAAAGGGGATTTAGGGGAGCCAAACTTCTTCATTTGGTTCCCTGAACCCAGAACCTGCCACTAACCTCATCATCTAACTCCCTGACCACCAAGAACCCTAATCTTATCATTCTGGTTCCCTAAATCTAATCTCACCAAAGTGACCCCCAGAAATGGTTATAATGTGGAACAAAAGAAATTGACGAAACTTTATTTAAAAAGTCAAGTTAGATTCAATTATTCTGGAGAGCAATTTGAACTATATTTAAACTCTACATACCCTTTAATGCAGTAATGCCATTACTAGGTCTGTATGCCAAGAAAATCATAAAGGAAGAAAAAGGACTCATATGTGCAAAAATGTTTGCAACAGCTCTTTTTGTAGTGGCAAGGAACTGAAAACTGAGTAGATGCCCATCAATTTGAGGAATGACAGAATAAGTTATGGTATGTGAATGTAATGAAATATTATTGTTCTATAAAAATGATAAGCGGGCATGATTTCAGAAAAACCTGGACTTAGATGAATTGATCTAAGCGATGTGAGTAGAGCCAAGAGAATACTGTACACAGCAAGAAGATTGTGTGATGATCAACTATGATGGAATCTTTTCAACAATAAAGTGATTCAGGCCAGTTCCAATACACTTGCAATGGAAAGAGCCATCTGCATTCAGACAAAACTATGAAAGACTGAATATGGATCAAAGTATGGTATTTTCACTTTTTTGTTGTTCTTATAACTATTTGTTTGCTTGGGGTTTTTTCTCTCACTTTTTTTTTCTTTCATCTTTTGATCTGTTTCTTCTTGTGTGGCAAGACAAATATGAAAAGATGTTTCAAAGAATTGCACGTTTAACCTATCAAGATAAATATGAAAAGACATTTCAAAGAATTGCACGATAACCTATACTGAATTGTTTGCTGTCTATGGGAGAAGTGAGAGAAGGAAGGGAGAAAAATTTGGAACAAAGTTTTGCAAGGGTGAATGTTGAAAATTATCTTTGCATATATTTGGAAAAATAAAATACTATAGAGAAAAAAAATTTTTTAAGGTAATAATGCCATCTAATAAATCACTACTGAATTATAAATAGAACCAAACAATACTAAACCATGTGAAGTATCTTTCTGGTATTTTTACCTGTATAACATCAAATACTTCATCAAAGTTGGATCCTGGAAATTTAGGCTCATCTTCATCAGGCTGGTTAAGTTCTGGAACCTAGAATATATTCAATGTTATTTTATAAAGCCTCCTACCAACCTGACAGCTATTACTTCTGCTTTTTCCACTGGCTTTTTCCATTCCTTTGGTCTCTTTGATCTACCTCTCTTCTGTTTCATTCTGAGTCCCATGTAATACTACATACCTGGAATAAGTTAATTTCACCACACTGTTTAAACTCACTGTCATAAGGGCCAAAGTTATTAGGAAATGCATGAAACTTTTTGCCCTGTGCAAAGCAAATCTTAATATAAGGAGCCACCAGAATGAAGTAAAACCAGCCCCAAAGCATAATTTTAAAATGATCATTAGCCAAAATCAAGAAAAATGACTTTATAAATATTTAAATGCAAATATTATATATATATATATATATATATATATATATATATATATTTTCCCAAAGCCCATCAGCCTTTAAACTTTACTCTCTTCTGGATCCTCCCAAACACAAACACATAGAGCTCTGCCCCAAGGTCTAAATTCACATAATAGTTTGAATCCATCTTTATTAACATCTTCTTTGCCTTTATTTATTCATTTTATCTTAAGGAAAGGAAGATTTATATGGGTTAACATTAGTTAATTATAGGCCACATACTACAGAATATGTTAAAACTCTGGAGGTTACCTGTATCCATGTCTGTGTAGGATGAGATGCTTCTATACAATTGGTGGAAGCTTGATTTTCATCTGCGCTTTCATTTGAAAGGGTATCAATATCTAAATTGGGTAATACCTAAAATAAAATTTGAAATTAACAACCAGCACCACACATTAAAATAATTTCCATTCATAATTTAGATGTAGGTATCTGTGCTAGCAACAGTCTATTATCTGATAATAAAAGAGATATATTTAGTTTGAGTTTGAACCTTTTTTTTCCCTAAATATGATTTAATGACAATACTTAAAATGTAATTCTTGGTTTCAAAAGTGCTTAAACCAAAACCCCATGAAGAAGAATTCTTGTCTTATATTCCTTCTAAAATCTACCATCTCCACTAGCCCTAAATCTTATACAAAGCTGCAAGTCTCATAAATGTTCAATAAGCCTTTAAGTAATAAAATCAATGAAAAATTGTTTTTTTTAAAAGAAATATACATCTTTGGGGCACCTAGGTGGCACAGTGGATAGAGCAGAAGGAAGGGAGGGAGGGAGAGAGGAATGGAGAAAGGGAGGGAGGGAGGGAGGAAGGAAAGGAAGACAAAGACAAAGCTATTATGGCAGACTTCAAGCTATTGAGCAAATGTATATGTTCATGGTAATAGAAAGAGAGAAGCTATCACAACTACTAGAAAAACAAACAGAAAACACATGCCTTTTTGATGCAGGGCAAGAGAACTGAAGTCTCATAATTAAAGAACATTTCTCAACAACACAGTAATCCATTAAATACTAATATCAACACATTTAGTTAAAATTTTCCTCTCTTCATTTCATCCATTTTATACCTGCACAGTAAGCTGAGGAGGATCCTTTTTTTCTGATGTCATCTCTATAACTGCTGTGTTGGGTTTCTTTGGTCCGGTTGGTTTAGTTTTAATAGATGGAGGAATAGAAGTAGTTACCGTTACAAGGTGTGGTTTTTCTACAACTGCTTCAGCAGGTGGCATGGAATCACTATTGCTTTGGGTCTGTCCTAAATAAGTTTAAAAAGAAATGAAATGTAAATCCTATTATGAAAATTGGTTAGAAAACAGGGGAAGTACAAAGAAAAGCTGGTTTAGGCATCCAGGAAGAAAAGGTGCTTCATAATCTGTAATAAACTTGCTAGTTTCATCTTATAAAATGTATTATTATAAGCATGTTCTCTCAAGAATATAAAAGGATACAGGAGAGAAGACAAATATAACAGGATTGATCAAGAAACAGAGGGTCTCCAAAGATCATAAAAGGAAACAAAGAATTGGAAACAAAATAGATAATCACTATTCAAGGGAATGACTATACAAAGAGGTAATGGAATATTACTAAGCCACAGGGAACAGTGAACAGTAAGAATTCAGAAAAGCATGTGGAAAGATATATATACTCATAGAGGATTGAAGCAATCAGAACCAATAAGGCAACAGACATAATAAAAACCACATAATTCAAAAGAAAAAAGAGAAACTAAAATTGTAAACTAAAGATGTAAGGTAAGAATTAAGAAAGTGAACCTTCATACAATGCATATCATATCACGTTTGGTTGGTTGATGTGACAGTTTTTGAGAACTATTTCTTGATATCCCCCTCCCTATTCATTGTTTTAAAATTTTTCTTACAAGGGGTAATTTTCTAGAAATGAGAAGGTAAAGAGATAGATTCAAAAATGATAGTGATACAAAAGTAAAGATACTAATTATTTAAAAATTTAAATGTATTACAGGAACGTCAAACCGACAGATACAAAGTCAATTCAGAAGCATTTATTAAATGTTTTCTTTGTTCCCAGGCATTATTATGACAGATAATGGGAGTATAAAGCCAAAAATGAAACTGTCCCTGCTTTCAAGCAGAAGAAACTCGCACTTACATAAACATATACAAAATAAATACATACAAAGTAACCAGGAGGTAACTTTGGATATGAGGCTGAGGTAAGGAGACTCTAGCACTAAAAAGAATCAGAAAAGGTCTCATGAAGATGGTGTGAATTTAGTTCTCAATTCTGAAAAAAGGCTGGTGGAGATAAGGATAATGCACTGCAGCCAGGGAAGGACCACTTGGTCCTCCACAATACAGAGATAGGAGACATAAGATTGTGGTGTGGTTTGAGGAATAAACTTGTTCAGAGAATCATAGTTTAGGAAAGTGATGATTTGTATAAATCTGGAAAAGTGAGCTTGAGTCAGATTACAAAGGGCTTTCAGTGCCAAAAAAAAGTAGGTCATATATAATTCCAAAGGCAACAGAGCCCTTTTCACTTCTCTCCTGGAATACTGCCATAGTTTTGTAATTGGTCTTCTGGCCTCCAAGCCTTCCCCAACCCATTTAGATGCACAAATCCTAACTGTGCTCCTAAACCACAGATCTGACCAAATTATTTCTCTGCTTAGCACAGAGAGAAAGAAAAGATGGGGCAGGACAGAGCCACGGGGCATAACCACTGTTAGGGATGTAATATAAATGACGAATTGGCAAAACATACTGAAAAATAGCAGTCAGGCATGTAGAAGTGACAAGGGGAGCCTTGAAACTCTTTCTCTTTCTCTCTGACTTCTGGGTGAGCCATGAGGTAAAGCAGTTGGAGAAGCTCCTTGAAGGAGGGATTCTCCTTAAACCCTGCCTCTGCAAAAGACCCGCCCCAGGAATCAAGCATTCTGTTATCTAGATGAGACCAGTTGAGTACTACTCCTCTACTTAGCTGAGTTGGAAGTTCTAACCCCACTGAATTGGAGATTAGTCCAGAGACATTCACTCAGTTCAAAGATTTTTCCATCCTAATTCCAGGCTAGGCTGCACCCAATCCCCATCAAGAACTGCCCCCCAGCTTCTAGCCATAAAATGAGCCAAGGGGCTCAAGTCCTTGCAGAGGACCTAACATGCCATGCCAAGGAACCTCTCTCTTTCCCTGGCACAGCATCAACCCTCTGCCCACTGAAATGATATTCTCTTTCAGTGTTACCCTCTCTTTATCTTTCTCACCTATTTCCCCTAACAAGACTTTATACCCTGGCATAGCATCAACCCTCTACCTACTGAAATGATATTCACTTTCAGTGTTACCCTCTATCTTTCTCACCTATTTCCCTAACAAGATTTTATACCTCTCTATCTGGATTTCTCTGGAAACTTTACTTTTCTGCCAGGACCTTGCCACCAAGGAATTCAGTCTTTCTATTCATGCATAGCAAAGGCTGACTTCCCAATGCCAATAATAAACTTCTTTTTATCACTCTAGCTTTTCAGGTTCATGAATTCCTTTACGAAGGACCTCTGTGCTGCCAGAAGGGGGTTCCCACAACTCCCTACCCTATGCCAGATCCTAGGGGAGCCAAACCTCTTCATTTGGTTCCTTGAGCCCCGAACCTGCCACTAACCTCATCATTTAACTCCCTGACCACTAGGAACCCTAACCTCATCAGAAGGTAAATCAAGACTGAACAGAGTTACAACTCCCACAACAAGTTTAAAATGCTACAAAGTAGTCAAAAAAGATGCCTAAAGGTATTTTCAACTGAGAGATGAAATACATAGAAGTTGAGAAATGATTGGAAGTTGAGTAAGTTAAAATACAAGTACCTAATAGTGAAAGAGATTGTTGCTGTTTGTCCATCATTCTCTACATCAGGGAAGTGGTGTCATGTCATACAGAAGACATTTGGGTCCACTGTCAAGATATAGAACAAGATGGTCTTTCCCTCTAAGGTTGGGTTTTTTGTTTTTTTTTTGGACTAGATAAAAGAAACCATTCTTTGCTTCAATTCTTACTTAGCCTAAATTACTGGGAATTGCTTCAACCAAACTGAGACCTATTAAAGACATTAGCTTAAAAAGACCAAGATCTCCCACTACATTCAGGGCTACCTCCAGTCATCCTGCTCTATAACTTTCCACTAAAGGATGTAATATTCTTCTCTAAAATATAATGTTCTCTGGGAGCAGGTTTCTTGGGGGCTTCTGGAGGCAGCCTTAGTTTCAGTTCAGAGTAATCACCCCAGATGCAGCCAGGATTTAAAGTCAAAATCCTTTATTGTCTCCTTCAAATTCTCATTTCCTTCACTTGGGGCTCGGCTAGTTTTTCTGGAGGTCTTCTGTAGTCTTGGTTTCGAGAGCTTAAGCTTCCTTCACTGGCTTGTGAATATCCCGGAATGAATACTGGCTGAGGCTCTGAGAGCTTCTTAGTGGGCTTCTGTTCTAGTGGGCTTATCCTTTAGTGGGTTTGTCCTCCTTGCCCCTGAATAGCTCCTCCTTATATATGCTCTTTTAAAGGTGTGAATCTTATGGAATTATAGTAACTACTAAGTAAATGTAAATTAGAGAATCATTATCTTATCAATTCCACTGACTTAGCACCTTGTAAGAATCCTAACATCACCCCCTTTCTTTTGATTTAAAACATAGGTGGCCATGACCTCCCTGACTTCTCAAAGAGGTGAGAACCCCCCAAAAGAAGGTGATCACGCCTTCCCTAAAGGAGTGAAAACACCATAAAAAGGAGATGATCACGCACTCCCTGACATCTCAGGAAGGAAGATGAAAACACCAGAGGAAATAGGAAATCAAATCAGATTAGCGAGTTTCTGAAGGGGCTCACTGTTAAAACAGGTATACATAAATCCATCAATATGGGAGATATTATACATAATTACATAAATTACATAGGTACATAGTAACACAGGCAAATTACATGAATCAACATGAGAAATTATACATGTCCATAAGTCCTAGAAATAGTCCAAAACCAATCTATTGTCCATTAGTTCATGTGGCAGGAATCCAATGATTCCTGCAAGTTTTGAAGCCCTGCAATAGTCTCATCAACAGTTTTTCATCTCAAGGAATCCAATGATTCCTGATGGTTTTCAAGTCCTGCAACAGTCTCATCTTGTGTTAGGGAATCCAATGATTCCTACAGATTTTGTTCTTAGGTCTTCTCCTTCGTTTCAAGATTTTTCTCTTTTTCTGTCTCTCTGATGGACTAGAAGAATATGGCTCATTGGTACCCATCTGATTCTTTCTTCATCTGTAGAAATACAAACAAACCCTCTTCCCTAAGCAGTTAACTTATCTGATTCCTTCCATTCACCACTTTTTGGATCTCTCCACATCACCTGGCAATTATCTAAAGATAGTGGAGTTGCTCGCTCTGGACACTGCCCTTCCAGTGGGTTATAAAATCTGTCTGCTAGAGCCAGTGCATCTTTATCAAAAATTTAAAAATTAATGGTATAGAGAACTAAATTTAGACATTTTCTAGGGTTCTTTTTATTTACCACTTTCAGGATTTCTCCTCATCACCTGGCAATTATATTGAAGCTGCTGGCACTGCACACTGGCCTTCTGTTGGGTTAAAAAGCCTGTATTCTCCCCAGTTATAATCCCTTTCTGCTATCTGATTGCTTTTTGGATGACTGATCATGTAATCCCTTTCTGCCATGTGATTGCTTTTTGGCTGATAGATCACATCAGAGTCCTGACCTTCTAAAGACCCTCTGGGTATAAACTCAGCTGCCATAATGTCCCATCAGTCTTTTGTATGTTATCTTGGAGCTGGCCCCTGCCTCTCATTTCCTTGAGTCAATCTACATCCTGAGGCCCAGTGGAAGTCCTTGTGGCATTTTGGACATAGGGTTTTAGGGTTTATTCTCTCACCCTCTCCTCTTACTCTACCTCTACATCTACAATGAGCTCTCAGATATCCTATTTTTCCACACTGAAAACATCGACGAGTTTCTCTAGAAGTCCCTTGCTAAGAGGGACCCTGTCTTCCCATATTTATCATAGTCTGGGTATAATAAGCATTTGTGCCCACTATGGCACAGTGTCTTATGATCTCCTCTAAAGGAGTATCTTTGTGTAGTCCCCATATAATTCTTCTGCAAACCACATTGACATTTTCCTTAGCCAGTTGTCTGATCATAATTCTTGTAGCTGCATTTTCTCCAATGGTTCTTGTGACAGCTGTTTGCAAACGTCCCACAAAATCCCAAATTCATTGGGACTTTACTCTATTTCTATGAAGGCTTTACCTTCATTTTTCCCTGGGAGGTAACCACAAGCTTTTATAGCAGCAGGTGCAATCTATTCATAAACTGTTGTGGGGTAATTAATCTGTGCTGAATTCTCTCCATACTGACCTTCACCGGCTAGTTGATCAAAAGTCATTTGTACATTAACTCCGGTTTGCTTATTGCATTGGGCTTGAATCCTACATAATTCATGATACTCCAAAAGCCACAATAAGTTTTGTCCAAATTCTAAACATGTCTTTGCTATGGATTTCCAATCACTGGGGGTTAGGATTTCATAAGCCAAATTAGTAACATCTTAATATAAGACGATGTAGCCCCATAAAGAATGCAACCTGTTTCCAAATCCTTAATTTTATCCAAATCAAAAGGAGTATATCTTCTTTTTTGACCGGAAGAGTCAAGCTCTTCAATCACAGGGTATGCATTTATTTTTAAATCAGATATATCCTGTCCTTCATTTTTTGCTTTAACAAATGCTTTTTGTAATGTTGTCATAGGCTGCTTCATAGGTGGTGTTGAATGTGTTACTGCCTCTCCCCCTCCTCCTTCTCCTTCACCCATGAAGGATTAATTAAAGGAAGTAGGTCAAGGGATGAAGAATGCTCCTGCTGTGAAGTGCCACACCCAGAATTATACTTAACTCCATTCTTATCTGATTCTTCATCCTTTTCACCTAGTTTATTTGGCACCTCCCCCTCCTGCTTTTTCTTCTTTTTCCTTATTCTAACACTTATATAATTTCTTAAAGCCAGTTGAATTAAATTATATGTATTATGTATGTCTTTGGAAATTGAGTCAGGTCCATTTTCATTGTAGAATTGACATAGTTGCTCTCCTACTAATTTCCACTCATTTGGATCCAGTTCTTTTTCCTTAGAGAACCAAGGAGATGCGTACTGTACAGTTTTTAAAAGATCAATGATCTGCTCATAGGTTACAATTAAACCTTGATTTTTTAATCAATCTGACCAAGCTTTCGACACATTTTTCTTGAAGAGGAAAAGGCTGTTTTCTAAACATCTGTCCTATTTTAGCTGAAGCACTAGTTTAGCCCTTTAACAAAGTTTCCTTGTCTGTTTTTGTACTCATCCTAATTTCTGGGTTGAGGAGACTTTCCACTGAAATTAGGATCAGAGACTTTTCCACTGAAATCAGGATCATGTCTGTCCCACGTTTGGATGCCAAAATGTAATGTTCTTCTCTAAAATATAATGTACTCTGGAAGCAGGTTTCTTGGGGGGCTTCTGAGAGTAGTCTTCCTTTCAGTTCAGTGTAATCACCCCAAACGCAGCCAGGAGTTAAAGTAGAAATCCTTTATTGTCTCCTTCAAAATCTTATCTTACTTGAGGCTCAGTTAGTTTTCTGGAGGCCTTACGGATCTTGGTTTCAGTGTTCTCCACAGGACAGCCTGCCACCACTTCTCTATCTTCCTTAATTCTCTTCCTAGCTGAGCTTATCTGAGCTTATATAGTCTCTTATCAAAGTGAGATGGGTGACTTATACAGTTCTTCTTCAGTTAAATCCAATTCATTTGCATGTCATGGCATTTCTTCCCTGATATCATGATCCTCTTCAAGTATAAAAGATAGCTTGTTCATCATTTTTTATAGAACAACAATATTCTATTACTTTCACATACCATAACTTATTCAGCCATTCCCCATTGATAAGCATCTACTCATTTTTCCATTCTTTGTAAATACAAAAAAGAGTTGCTCCCAACATTTTTGCACATGTGGGTGTCCTTTTCCTCTTTTATGATTTCTTTGGGACACAGACTCAGTAGACACACTGCTGGATCAAAAGGCATGCACATTTTATAGTGCTTTGGGCAGTTCCAAATTGCTCTCCAAAACGGGTTAGATCATTTCACAATCCCACCAATAATACATTAGTGTCTCAGTTTTCCCACCTCTCCTCCAATATCTATTGTTATCTTCTCCAGTAATTTTAGCAAATCTAAAAGGTGTGAAGTGGTACTTAAGAATTGTCTTAATTTGCATTTCTCTAATTAATATTGATTTAGAGCATTTTTTTCATAGGATTATAAATGGCTTTAATTTCTTCATCTGAAAATTGTTCATAGCCTTTAACTACTTATCGATTGGGAAATAACTTGTATTTGTATAAGTTTGACTTAGTTCTTCATATATTTTAGAAATGAGGCCTTTATCAAAAACAGTAGCTATAAAAATTTTTTCCCAGTTTTGTGCTTTCTTTCTAATCTTGGCTGTGTTGGTTAAAACTTTTGTGTAAAAACTTTTTAATTTAATGTAATCAAAGTTGTCCATTTGGCATTTTATAATGTCCTCTAGTTCTCTGGCCATAAATGCCTTTCTTCTCCAAAGAATTGATAGGTAAACTATCCCTTGCGCTCGTAATTTGTTTATCGTATTGATGGAAGGGTATGAAACTGTTCCCTTTTGATCTGTAAAATTAACACTCTGAAATTTTGTCCCCTTTGATTTCTGACCCTCCAGACTCCAGAGAGTCTATGACAGCATATCCTTCTGGCTGGGCTTTTCTAAGGCAAATGACTCCATTGATGCTGACCCTTTTCAGGAAACTCCAAATTCCAGAAGCCTTCAAAAAGTTATTTCAATTCAATTGAAGATCTAGGCCTGGGGACTTTGGCTTTCTTTTCAACCTGAAACCTGAGCCTCAGATTTTCTATAAAGGATATTTCCAAACTCACTTCTTTGCAGAATGTCCAAAATAGTACGCTTTGCCTCTTTGGCATAGCTGCCAGGACTCTGCCTGCTGTAAAGACATTCTCTTCTCAGTGCCAGCCTCCATTTCCCTAATAGGGCTATGCCACTCGGAAGTCAGTCTCTTAGCAAAGCTGATCTCTGCAAGGCCAATAAAACTTCCTTTTTGCCATTAATATTTTGGGTTTGTGAATTACTTCATGAAGGACCTGCACCGACCAAAAGGGGATTCCCACAACTCTCTGACTGCCACTAGTACCCCATCATTATCACCTTTTATGTTCAAATCCATTTTGACCTTATTTTAGGATTAGGTGTGAGATATAAGTCTATGCCAAGTTTCTGAGATATTTTCCAGTTTTCCAGAAATTTTGGTGAAATATTAACTTCTTATTCCAGAAGCTGAAGTTTTGGGGTTTATCAAATACTAAATTATTATAGTCATGTATATCTAACCTATTCCACTGATCCACCACTCTATTTCTTAACTAGTACCAAGTGGTTTTGATGCTTTAAAATATAGTTTTAGATCTGGTACTGCTAGGCAAACTTTTTTTTTTCATTAATTCTCTTGATATTCTTAACCATTTTGTCCTACCAAATGGATTTTACTATTTTTTTCTAGCCTTATAAAATAAATTTTTGGTAGTTTAATTGGTATGGCACTGAACAAGTAAATTTAGGTAGAATTATCATTTTTATTATATTACATTGGCCTACCTACCCACAAGCAATTGCCATTTTTCCAATTGTTTTCAACTAGTGACTTTATTTGTGTGAGAAGTGTATTGTAATTGTGTTCATATAGTTCACCATATTTCTGTCACAGAATTTGGCAGGACTCCTTTACCTATTTTTCCAAATGGTTTACATAGTATTGAATTTAATTATTTTTTAAATGTTTGGTCGAATTCACTTGTAAATCCATCTGGCCCTGCAGGCTTTTTCTTTTAAAAATGGTTTGTTCAATTTCTTTTTTCTAAAATGGGACTATTTAAGTAATTTATTTCCTCTTCTGTTAATCTAAGCAATTTCTATTTTTGTAAATATTCATGCATTTCAATTACACTGTCGAATTTGCTGGCACACAAGGCAAAATAAAAGGCAAAATAACTTCTAACTATTGCTTTAATTTCTTCTTCATTGGTGGTAAGTTCACTCTTTTCATTTTTGATATTGGTAATTTGGTTTTTTCTTTCCTTTTTCTAATCAAATTGGCCAAATCCTTATCTATGTTGATTTTTTTCATAAAACCAACTCCTAGTTTTATTAATTAGTTTTCTTAGTTTCAATTTTTATAATCTCTCCTTTGAGTTTCAGAATTTCTAATTTGGTATTTAATTGGGGATTTTAAATTTGTTCTTTTAAGTCCCTCTGGGAGACCGAATGTGGATTGAAGGATAGCATTTGCACGTGGTTTGTTTTTTTCCCCCCTTTTTCATACTTTTTCCCCTCCTTTTGGTTTGATTTTTCTTATATAGCATGACAAACATGGGAATATGTTTAAAAGGATTGTACATATATAATGTATATCAGATTGCTTGCTGTCTTGGGGTGGAGGGAGGTCAGGAGAAAAATTAATACATAAAGTTTTACAAAAATGAATGTTGAAACAATACTATTGGATGATCAATTCTAATGGGCATGGCTCTCTTCAACAATGAGATGAACCAAATCAGTTCCATTTGCTCAATAATGAAGAGAACTAGCTATACCCAGCGAAAGAACTATGGAAAATGAGTGTGAACCACAACACAGCATTTTTACTCCCTTTGTTTTTGTCTGCTTGCGTTTTTGATTTCCTTCTCAGGTTATTTTTACCTTATTTCTAAGTCTGTTTTTTCTTATGCAGCAAAATAACTATATGGATATGTATACATATATTGTGTTTAACATATACTTTAACATATTTAACATGTATTGTTCTACCTGCCATCTAGGGGAGGGGGGTGGGGGAAAGCAAGGGAAAAGTTGGAACAGAAGATTTTGTAAGGGTCAATGCTGAAAAATTACCCATGCATATATCATGTAAATAAAAAGCTATAATAATAATAATAATAAAAAGAATGTTGAAAACTATCTTTGCATGTATTTGAAAAAATAAAATACTATTAGAAAAAAATTCAATGAATAACTAGGATGAGACTGTGATTAGCCTCTCAGGATCTATTTTTAGTGATATATCTGACTAAAATTCTGAGAAGCCATACATCATTCAGTAACGTGCAATATTCCTTGAAAACAATATGACTGTTCAAACCTAGTCTATTCGCCATTTCATTTTGAAATAAACTGAACTTGACTGTGAGACCACATAATGACCATATATTTGAGACCACATACTTTGGGTGCCATCAAAGAGCTAGATCAATAAAATCAAAAAAATAATAATGGTATTTGACCAATCTATCATCAGAAAGTAATGGCATAAATACAAAAGCCAGGAAAGTAAATTTTAAATACAGCTAAATAATTCTTTTCCCACTACAAAATCTAGTAGGAAAAATAAAAAAGATAATCACAAAACAAGACAATAAATGGTAAATATAATAAAAGAGGTACAAAGAGAGAATAATATACTTGGGAAATATAGATATTAGAGAAACAAAAGTCAAAAATACAGGCTGAAAATCCAAACTGAAAAAGAGAAGTACAAAAAAGCAGTAGGAAATTCAGAAAAATCACATTCTGGATAGGTTGATTAGATAAAATTTCATGGAAAAGGCAACATTTCAACTAGACCTCAAGAAACTGGCAGATTATATACAGATAGACATTAAAGAAAAATGTATTATAGAGGAAGGAAAATAATAATCAACCTGAGAAGATCCAAACAAAGACCTGGGGGCTGGAAATCAACCTGCCTGAAGTACAAACACCTCTGGGCTAGCTGCAAAGAAACACTAAATGGAGACTTCTTAGGCTAGCTGAAGCCTCAGTGGGAACCACAAAGACTTTCATCTCCCAGGCTGTATATGGAGTTCAGGTTTGAGTTTGGGAAGACTAAGTGAACCTCAGCTGATAGTGAAGGCCAGGCCCAAGCAGGCTGCTGAAGGCAGCCCTGGGTGAGAAGGAACCAGCACCCAGTGAGTGCAAAAGCAGCAGAGCAGGGATACTGCTGACTGTGGGAACTCACAGGAGGGGGGAGCTCTTGGTTTGGGGTTCCTGGTCAGAGTGGAGAGCTGAAGAGACCCTTGAGGCACCATCCCCCATCCCACAATTAAAGGTGCTTAACACTAATACCTCTTATTTAAAAAGAGAGAGTGAGAGAGAGAGAGCCAGCTGCACCAGCAAAGAAGAAAAACCCTACCATTGAAACATGTTATAGGAACTGAGAAGGCCAGGGTACATCTTCAGAGGACACTTTAGTTAAAAAAAAAAAAAAAGTTTCTACTCCAAAGAGTAATATGAAATGTTCCCTGCCCAGAGAGAATTTATAGAACTCAAAAAAGAATTTAAAAATCAAATGAGAGACATTGAGGAAAAATTAAAAAGAAAAATAAAAACTTTCAAGAAAAACAAGATGATTATGAAAAAAAAGTTAACCAACCAGAAAAGAAGGCACAAAGTCTCAAAGATGAAAATAATTCTTTGAAAATTAGAATTGGGCAAGGAGAAGCCAGTGAAGCTATAAGAGACCAAATAACAAGAGATTATAAAGAATGAAAAAATAGGACAGAATTGAAACATCTTATAATAAAAATAATAGCTCTGGAGAACAGATAAAAAAGAGAAAATATAAGAATAAATGGACTGCCTGAAAGTGGTGCCCAAAAAGAGAACCTTCACATAGTAATGCAGAAAATAATCCAAGAAAAATGTCCCGGGATGATAGAACATAAGGAGAAAGCAGAGATAGAAAAATCTACTAATCACCACCACCTCTGGGGGGTAAGAACACCTCAGATCAAAGAGAAAATTTTGCAAAAAACAATAAAGACCAAAATGTTCAATGTTCAATGCTAAATGCTAAAGAAGCACTTGAATAGACAAATTCCTTAAAAAACAGAATTGGTTAACTGGAAAATAAGTACAAAAAGAAAAAAAAAACTTTTGAAAAAGTTGTTGTTACTGTTCAGTTGTTTTCAGTCAAATCCTAAGCAAAGATACTAAAAGTGATTTGCCATTTCCTTTCTCCACATCATTTTGCAAATGAAGAAACTGAGGCAAACAGGATTAAGTGACTTGCCCAGGCTCACACAACTACTATCTTAAAACTAAATCTAAACTCAAAAAGAGGAATCTTTTTGACTCTAGTATTGTATCCAACTCTATGTACCATTTAGCTACCCTAAATTAGGGCTTTTCATGAAGTCCTTAGATTTTTAAATTTATTGCTGCTGAGTCGTTTCAATCATATCCAACTCATTGTTATCCATTTGAGGTTTTTCCCACAAAGGTAATGAAATGGTGTGTCATTTCCTTCTCTAGTTCAGATGAGAAAACTGAGGCAAATAGGGTTAGGTGATATGTCCAGGGTAACACAGCTAAGTGTCTGAGGCCAGATATGAACTAATAAAGATGAGTTTCCCTGACTCCAGGCCTGACACTCTATCCACTGTTCCACCTTGCTGCTCAAGAATTGAGATAACTCATGGCTTTGACAAAGCAGAATTTGCCAAACAGAAAATGAGGTATTCATTAAAGAAAAAAAAAAAAGTAATTTTTTTCTTCAATAAGTTTTCCATTTGACAAATAATGAAGGCCTAATTTTCCAAATATATATCAAATTTATAAGAATACAAGTTATTCCCCAGTTGATAAATGGTCAAAGGATATGAACAGGAAGTCTTCAGATGTAGAATTCAAAGTCATTTATAGTCATAGGAAAAAGTGCTCTAACTCCCTATTGATTAGAGAAATCCAAATTAAAATAACTTTGAAGTACCACCTCATACTTATCAAATTGACTAATATTACAGAGAAGGAAAATGGTAAATGTTGGAGATGTGGAAAAATTGGGACACTAATGTATAACTGATCTAACCATCCTGAAAAGCAATTTGGAACTATACCCAAAGAACAATAAATCTATGCATATCCTTTGATCCAGCAATATCACTACTAAGTCTATATCCCAGAAATTTGAAAAAATAAAAATAAAAGCACCTATTTGAAAAAATATTTATAGTAGGCTCTTTTTGTGGTGACAAAGAACTAGAAATTGAGGGGGCGCCCTTCAATTGGAAATAGCTGAACAAGTTGTAGAATATGTAGAAGTTGTGAAAGACTATTATTGTTCCATAAGAAATGAGAACACTGATTTCAGAAAAACCTAGGAAGATTTACTGCTGCAAAGTGAAGTAAGAATAACTAGGAGAATGCTGTTCACAGTAACAGCAATATTGAACAATGATCAACTGTGAATGACACAGCTATACAGTGATCCAAAACAATTTCAAAGGACTCATGACGAAAAATGCTATTCACCTCCAGAGAAATAAATAATGGAATTTGAATGCAGATCCAAGTTTACAATTTTTCATTGTCTTTTATTATTTTTGTGTGTATTTTTTCTTTCATGTCTGTGTTTTCTTTTACAAGACAAACACAGAATATATATTTTTAAGATTACATATATATAATCCATATCAAACTGCTTGCTGTTTCATAAGAAGGGAGAAAGGAAGAGAATTCAGAATTCAAATTTTTTTAAATAAATGTTTAAAATTGTTTTTAATAAAGAATTAGAAAAAAATAAAATACAGGACAGTTAGATGGTGCAATGGATAGAGCACCAAAAGGATAGAGCACCAAACCCTGGAGTCAGGAGGACCTGATTTCAAATCTGGTCTCGGACCTTTAAACTTCCTAGGTGTGTGACTCTGGGTAAGTCATTTAATCCCAAATGCCTCTCAAAAAATATTACAAATATAATATAATATAACATAACATAACATAATATATCCTGGAGAACCATCTGCATCCAGAAAGAGAACTGTGGGGACTAAACGTGGATCACAATATAGGTATTCATTTTTTTTTTGGTTCATTTTTTTCCTCTCATTTTTTTTCTCTTTTTGATCTGATTTTTCTTATGTAGCATGTTTAAGCTATATTGGATTATTTGCTGTCTAAGGGAGACAGATGGGGGAAAGAAAGAGAAAAATCTGCAACACAAAGGTTTTCCAAGTGTGAATGCTGAAAACTGTTTTTGTATGTATTATGAAAATAAGAAACTATTATAAAATGTATTCTGTTATACTTATTTGTTCTTACCTAAAAGAATTGCCATGGGAATAAGATGACCTTCAAGTGTGCCTGAAACAGAAGGCATTTCCCGGCTGGGGCTGAACAAATATTGTTGTTCCTGGTGAGTAGGCAGAGAACAGGAGTGTGGTTTCCTTGAATCTGTTCTCACTGGTCTAGTCATCTCCAAGTCAGTTTGTGTTCTTGTTGACCTTACCTTAGTACCTGCAACAATTATCAATGGAAACATTATGGAATGTTATATATGACTCCTGAAATTTACTATGCTGTTAATTTAAAATAAATTCCCTTTTCTTAAGATAATAGTGATTAAGATATAATCAGATCATGGAATCACAATATAAACTGATAAAGGAATACCAAAAATATATAAAGTCCTATACTTTGTAATACTGAAGACAATTATCTAGAAACAAAATTAATAAAGGTTCAACAAAGATATGGTTTTAATTTTATTTTTTAATTTATTGATGTTTTATTATAATACTTTCCCCAAACACATAACCAAAAATGGAAAGAACATATCCAAAAAACCTTCTGTCAATTATCAAAAGGAATAATATGATTTTTTAACTCAGACATTATGGTACTAATGCTGAACTTTGTATTTCACTAAAACTTTAAGATATTCCAAGTTGATACAATCTGCATAGTCATCATGTCTATTCTACCTCATTTCATACAATGCTTTTCAGAATTCTTATTTGTTGTTCCTAATGGTACAGTCAAATTCCATTATATCTATCTACCACTTCTTTGTTCAATCATTCCCTTATCAATAGAAATATTTTATTTTATATTTTTATCACAAAAATTTTTAGGAATATTTTTGAATGTAAAGGTCCTGATATCAATAACTAATTAGATATATACTTAAAATGATTTTAAAAATAATTGCTTACAATTCTTCAGAAAATTCAAAAGATTAAATATGAAACAAGTTAGTTTTCACCTTCTTTGATCTGCTTTTTTTCTATGGCATTACTCTAAATTATAAGTCTAGTTTTTTGCAATTATATATTGATAAATTTCTTGATCCTGTAAGTATCCAATGATAGATATTTTTAAACAAATCCTTATAACGTAAAATATACCAAATTGCCTCTGTTGTTATGAAGGTTTAAGTTCCCAAAAATTAATATTTTACTTAGTATGGGATCAACTTCAATGGAAAAGATCGTTTTTCTTGAAGGCATAAAAAAGCAAGGGGGCAGAGAAAAAAGAAAAATATGGAAGAGGGGAAAGAGAAATAATTGTTGAATTTCCTTTTAATTCTAGTTAAAATGTAAGCAAATAATTTAAATTATTAATTAAAATATTTTTCTTTAAGATTGTCTCACTGAAACATAACGAATTATTCCATTTATATCTACTTCACAAAATACTAATAAAAGTATTTACATATAAAGTACATAAAGTTTTCTAATTTAAAAAACTGTTATAATCTGATAAAGGGAGGGAAAGGCACCTTCAATCATTTTTTAATTGACAGCAACATTCAAATTGAAAAAGTCAGTGAATTTTATCCATAAAGATAATGAGAAATTGAAATAAATTTTATATTCCACTGAAACCTGTAGGCATACCTTTATTTTATACAAAAATAGGACATTATTTTCTCTTTTATTCTGAATAAATGATAATATACTATTTTTTTGATATTTGATCTGTACAATAAATTCCTATGATTACTTCATGCGCCTTTTTTAGATTGTAACTAGAGACTTAGATTCTACTTTATTAATACAGTTTTGATAATGATTCCAATGAAGCCTCTAAGAACTGACATCTTTCTCCACAACTGTCCTTCCTCCTTCCCTCCTCATCCCCCCTGCCCTGAACTTATTAGGCATTCTTTATAGAAACAGAACAGCTACCAGTCATTCTGAAAAATAAAAGGCTGTTTACAAATGATAACTAAAAAAGAAGTTACAAAGGGAAACACTCAACAAAAAATCATAGCTCCCTCACTGAAAGGAAACTGAAAGATGCCAGCCTGTCCAAAATGTCTCATTTACAGACAATGAAATTGAGTTCCAAAAACACTGATTGATCTGTCCAATATCAGAGATAGGATTTAAAACCAAATTCTCTCACTTCAGATCAGTGTTTCACATAAACTATGCAAATTGAAACTGGTATTTTTTTTTTTTTATTTCCTTACCTTTAACTTGTTCTATTACTTTAGGTCTCTGAGGTTTGGATTTAGCAGATGGTGAATTAAATCTAAGATATGGACCTCTTTTAAGAGTGCTGCGATGACCTTGATAAGCTGGTTTCCCATAAATCTGTAAAAAGAAGTCACTATCTTGTGCCACTTTGGTTGTCTTTAGATGTCCCTGCATTTAAAACCAAAATTACTTTCTCAGAAATGAGTATTTAAAATTGTAGGTAAAGTATATATTTTTTTCAGGTAAAATTTATCTTATATAAAATATTACTCAAATACTGAAACAGATTTGTTATCTCATCAGTTGGAATGTTCCTTCCAGTGACTAAACTTGCAACCAAAACTTGCCAACAAATATCATGTAACTCTTGTCCATTCCTTCACATGACTGCCACAGAGACGGGCCTTACCCACTTTCTCCTAACAAATTATGACAGTAGTAAAACATTCAAGCTATCTACCTTTTATACTTAATTCTCACCACATAACCAGCACATTTTCCTTTTTAATATTTCATTGTCCAGATGACATCCTTTATACTATTCTTCAAAATTCCTTGTTATGTTTTACAGAAGTTCATACCCACCAAAGGAATTGCCAATGTAATAATTATTTTTAGGTTTTCAGAAAATGCTGTGTCCCATGATTTGCAGTTTTAAAATACCAGGAGACATCTAGTAATAAAAGTATAGGCCATTACAATCTCAACAAGATCCCATGGATTTAATTACCATCTCTAAGCTGATAATTCTGAAATCTATCTTATCCCAAACTCTCTGCTGATTTCAAATCTCTTATCTCCAACTGCCTTTCAGACATTCCCAACAAGATGTCACTTGGACATCAAACTCATTATGTCCAAAATGGAACTTATTAACTTTCCCACAACCCATCCCTCTCCTAATTTTGCAGTTACTGATAAGGACAACACAATCCACCTAGTCTCTCAAGCTTGCAATGTAGGTATTATCTTAAACTCCTCACTATCATCCAGTCTGTTTCCAAAGTCTGTTGATTTCCCCTTTGCAACCTCTTTCATATCTGTCCCCTTCTCTCTTCTAGCACTGACACCATTATGGTGGAGGTCTTCATCACTTCACTCCTACACTACTGCATAATCTGCTGGGAGATCTACCTCAAATTCTTCTGTACTCTAAATCATCCACCATTGTTACTAAAATGATTTTCCTAAAATGTAGGTCCTACCATACCACACCCCCTATTCACTAAACTTCAGTAGGTCATCATTGCTTCCAGGATAAAATACAAAAAAATCCTGTTTGATGTTCAAGCCTTTCAAATAGCCAACATGAAAAAGTACTGCATGATTTCATAAGTATAATGGGTATTATATTTCTAGCCCTCTCTTTGGGTGGAGGAAGGGATAGAGAGAAAATTTAGATATGAAAAATACAAAATTTTTTTTAAAAGCACTTCATAACCTAGTCCCCCACACACATTTTTCCAGTCTTTTACACCTTACTCTACACAACACACTTTTTGATCCAAAGACTGTCCTCCTTCACAAACAAAGTACTCCATTTCTCAGATCCAAGCACGTTCTCTGGATGTTCCTCATTCCTGGAATGTTCTCCCTCCTCATCTCCACTTACTGGCTTCTTAAAAGTTGCAACTGAAATCTTATCTTCTAAAGGAAGCTTTTTTCCAACCTTTCTATGTGCCATTGCTCTTTTAATTATTTCCTATTTATCCTATATGTGTATACTTATAGATACAAATGTATGTGTGTGCATGTCCATTCCATGAGATTTTGAATTCCTTAAAGGCAAGGGCTATCTATTGTCTTTTTCTGCATTCCCAGAACTTAGTATATAGTAGGCACTTAATATTTACTGACTGCCTCTTGAGCAAGTCACTTCACCGCTGCCTCAGTTTTCTCAATTGTAAAATGGAGATAATCTCCCAAGATTGTTGAAGATCAAATCATACTCATAAAGCACTTAGCACAATACTTAGCACATAGTAGGCACTGAATGTTTTATTTCCTTGTATAAAGAAGAATAATATAAAATAAGGCTAGGAGCTAAAATGATTAGCCTAAGGATTTCATATTGTATTCTATAGGAAGGAAGGAAATAAAACATTAAGTGCATTTTTCCATTCCCTTAACTTTTTCCCAGTATTATATTTATTGGGAAGATATTGTATCTCCCTAACCACAGCAGAACAAGCTCCTGGATACCAAAGATCATTTCATTTACCTTTGTATTTTTAGTACAAAGTACAGTGCTTTACACATAGCACAGCAAAATATTTTTTAAATCCGTGAAATGTGGTTACCTTCTCTAAGATTAATAGCAAAAAAATTAGGTCAAAATGCATATCCCTGACAATAACACTTGATATAATCATAATACAACTTCATATATAATTGCTTTCATCATTTATAGATAAATATACAAAAGACACATTATGTTCAACAAACAAAAAAATCAAATACAAGCAAAAGAGCAATAAATTAAATTAAAAAACTACAACTTCTCATAAGTTTATCAACATTCAATCTTTTGGCATACATTAGTCATAGCATCAATTTTCACAAAGAAGCATATTAATATTTATACATGAAGGATTCTACTATTATAGACTATTTTTTAAAAGAATTTACATAAATTTTTACACAAACCTTGAGGATTTTCTCAAATTCCAAAATTTTACCTCCTACTACTTTATCAATGTACTTCAAGAAAAACAAAGTACTTTGAGATAAAACCAGTGATTTCTTTTTCCGAATAAAAGCTCTTCCTCTGTAAATATTAATATTCTTTATATTCTTAAATGTGCATGCTTCAGAACTCAAGGGCAAAAAGAAGACAAAATAAAAAGTTCTTACTGTCTCTGGATTAGGTTAGCAAAAGTACAAAAAATACAGAACATATTTTAAAAATTACAAATTTTATTATTATATGCTAAGAAAAGATAGATGCTGCTGATTTAAGACTATGAAATCTCAAAGAAAAATGTTATGTTCTGAGAAGTAATTATTCAATATTAAACAATATTAATAAAAGTTGTAGAAATAAAAAATGATTAGTCATGGAAATTACTATGGCCTTACCTCTTTTCTGTTTTTATCTAAATTTGAAATGCAAATGTTCTGTAGGTATGTATTTCTATAACTCTCCTCTAATTGCTTACGAAAATGTTTTCCTGGAAACCCAAATCTATTTAAATTTTTATCTTGAGCACTTATTTTAATTTCTTTGCTTGTTTTTTGATATTGATTATTTAAAGCTTTTTTGGTGAAATTTGATCTCCGATTCTTATCAAATTTCTTCTGTTCATAATCTTTTCTTGACAATTCCTCCTGAAAACAAGAAATCAAACAATTTTAAAGTGGTTAAAAAAAAATGGTAAAATGGTTAAAAAAAAAATTTAAATAATAACATTTAGTCTTGTATTAGATGATATAATTTAACTAATCAGAGAACTTTTTTTTTTAAAAAAGATAGCTTTCATTCAACATTTATTTTTCATTGGAACAAGAGGTTTGGCAATTGTTAATGCTGTAAAGTTACCCATGTATATATCCTGTAAATAAAAGGCTATTAAATAATAAAAAAAAAAATAAAAATAAAAATAAAAAAAACAACATTTATTTTTCTAAGATTGAGTTCTAAATTTTCTTTTCTCCTCCACCTTAAGCTCCCTCATCCTCAAGACAGCAAGCAATCTGACATAGAATGTCTTTGTTTTCAAAACTAAATAATCATATGATAAAACAACTAGTCAATAATTTATAAATTTTGCTGTAGAGCAGTTAGGTGGTACAGTGAATACAGCACTAGCCTGGAAGTCAAAAGGGCTTGAGTTCAAATCTGATTTCAGACACTTAATACTTCCTATATGTGATCCTGAAGTCACTAACCCCAATTGCCTCAGCAAAATAAAATAATTTTGCTTTGGTTTACACTTTATATATACTAAGTATCTACATTTTCAGGGCACTGGTGATAAAAGTTTAAATAATACCTGATTTCTATTCTCACAAGCCTACAATCTAATATGAGGATGAGACACAGATAGCAGTCATGCAAAATAACACCAGAAAAGTTCATCACAAAATATGAGAAGAGATACATGAAATACTTGAGAGCAAAAACAAGACAAGATTCATAAGTAAGAAAATATAAATTAGGCCAACTCTAAAACACAATTTAAGTCATATCAAATACAAGAGTCAATGCTGACTGCAGCAGATATATAAGACACATACCCCTCTTCTTCTTTTTTAAAGAAACTGCAATCTAAAAGTATGAGAAGTTACATGTATGGCAGATCAAAATCTTGTTATGAGATATCTTTGCTTGCTTCTTAAAAAATGAGAGCTATTAATGGTGTAGTGTTTAATGAGATGTGATTAATATATCAAAGTGAAATTTATCAATAAAAAACATACATTAAAAAACTATAAAATCAAGTGATCTAAGAGATCCAAGAGAGAAGAGACAGACAAGAAGATAATAAAATTGTGAGAGGAAATTTCAGGAAATATGTAGGAATTCAACAGGACAGCAGAGGAAGGGAGAATATCCCAAGAATAGACAACAGTTGAGAGGTGCCACTGACTATGATGTGCATGCACAATTTGGTCAAAAGGTCATGCAGGCCTAGCAAAGGATATGACCCTTGGCAGGCAAAAGAAGCCACTGAAGATGTCTGAAGGGAAGTGGCCCAACCAAGTATGTGTGTATCTGATTTCGAAAAGAAAGATTAGACTGACAGAAATATGAAGGATAATTGGAATGGGAGAAAAAGGGGAGGAAAAACTGTTAACAGGTAATGCTAATAGAAAAGGAAGATGAAAATGTGTTATGTATTGATATGGTGGCAGTGAAAATAAGAGAACAGATGGATTGGGAAGGCAGAGTCAGCAAGATAAGATATCTATCCATTTGCAGATGAAGGTAAAAGACAGAGGAAAGTTAAAATATCCTGGTTTCAAATATGAAAGATGAAGTCACCTGTAGTATTACTGATAGAAACAGTTTGAAATCCGAAAAAACAGACATGGGGGGGAATACACATGAATCTGAGGTGCCAGTAGACTTCAGCTGATGAAGTCCTTCCTATAGCTAGGTGAAGATATAAAGACTCAGAGAAAATATCAAGCAAAAGTGATTGGGAAGCTGCAGTCAAAGATTTAAGTCAACACAATTATTATGATCTCTCTCAAGCCAGGAAGAAATTGATTATCTAAAACAAAGGAGTACTACTCAATAATCTTGCATGTTGCAAAGAAATCAAGAAATATAAAGGCTGGAAAAGGCCACAGAATTTTAATTATAAAGTCACTGGCATACTTTGAGAGAGAAGTTTCAAAGTTGTCCTGGGGACATAAATCAAATTAAAAAAGAAAAGTCATTCTTAGTAATACAATGATCCAAGATAATTTTAAAGGACTTTTGATGAAAAATGCTATTTATATCATTTTCCCCCAGAAGTTTGGCTATGAAAAGAAGGAGAGAAATGGGAACCAAAAGGCCAAAGAAAGCATTTTTAGTAGGAACAAAAACTGAACATGTCTATAAGCAGGAAGCAAGAAACAAGAAACCAGGGGAGGGGGAGAAACTGAAGATAAGTAAGAGTGAAATACAATCAATTAATAAACCTTTATTAAGGACTAGGATCTGGGATAAGACCCTGAAGGATGTAGGAGAAAATCTAAAGATGAGAAAGAGGAGTCAGCCTTAGTAAGCAGAGAGAAGAAAATAGATCCTGATCCTAGGAAGTTTTTTAGAATGTAGAGGACACATGAAGGCATTCCTGATGAATTAACTGAAACCTGAGAGCGAATAGGCTTCTGTATTATATGCTAAATAGTAAGCAGCCAGGCAACATGTAGAATGTTAAGAGAAATGAGAAAAAAAGGTAGAAGATTGTCAACTGTCAATTGTCAATTGTTGACTGCCACTGGGTCACTGGGAGATGTTACAGACCACATCTAAATTGTGGTTAGACTAAGTTTCATTATAAAAATTCAGATACTTTTAAGAATTTAAAAAATTTTATGAGTAGGAGAAATTTGGAGATTAATTTAATCACAACAGGAAACTCAGGAAAACTCAAAAAGATTATTTAATTTGTCAATTGCGTTCCTGGAATAGTTGGGATTTCTGGCACTAGAAGTATAACACTAACACTGTCTCAGTTTTAAAAACTTCATAATGGCATCATAAAATACATTTCCTAAAATAAGGTTTAAAAACCAGTTTTTAAAGTTGTTTTTGTTTTTAAATACTTGTATTATTTCAGTCAATTCTAAGTCCATTATAAAACCATTTTAAGGTCATTATAAAACTTTCTAAATTAAAAGAAAAACTACAATGGGAAAATAGGCTTGCTATTGTTAAGAATAAAACAATGATGAGGATAATGTGACGGTATTTAGGTATATAACAGAAACAATTACAAACGTGTTTACCAGCTTCAAGTTGAAATCAATGTCAGATCAATGTCATCCTTTAAAAGAAAGTCTCATTTACTCCTCATACTTTTTCCAAATCATACCTGAATTTCTTGAGTGATTATTTTAATCCATTCATCCACTGCCTTTCTAATACGAAATTTCTCCAACATTTCTCTAAAGAGAAAAAAAGATAACTTCCATTGGATTAGTCTCTCATGATATCAGAACATAACTAGGAACAAATACAATTTCTTTCTATAAATGTTTATCTTCTTGCTGTCCAGTCTTATCATATACAAAAGCAAACTGATGTTACTAATCTTCCTGATCAAAATATATGAAGAAAAAAAAAAGAAAAAATACACTAATACAAGCAAACGTAACAAAGATGAAGTAACTTGTTAACGGAAAAAACAAAGCCACATTCTGGCTTCATCAGTAAAATTAACAAAATAGTACATACATTTGCAAACTCCTAATTCCATTTTGTTATGTATCATATTAAATAGACTAGAAAACCTCCTCTTATCATTAAAGAAAAACACAGGTGGAACAATCCAACTGCTTGAAAATATTACAAAACCTGTAAAATTGATAAATTCATTGAAAACCTAACAGGTACAGAGTTATAATAAGATACCAACAACTTTATTACCTGTTAGTAGCCAGGGCATTAATAAAGGAATACATGGCAGCTCCATCTTTTGCATGAATAATAGCTTCAAGGTTTTCTTCAAGTACTTTTTTATTATTTTGCACTCCTCTTAAAATTTTTTCAGCATTTTTCAAAATAGATCTTGCTGTTTTGGTTGACTTAAGATGTTTTGGACTCTTTGGAAGGTCATCAACTCTAACGGTGTTTAAAGATTCTTCTGGCTACAATAAAATTGAATAAAAATGAATAAATGTTTGTTAACAGGCGATATAAAATCTCATGAACTTTTATGTACCTTTTTTGTTCGCTTGTTTTTGATTAACAAGATCTGATATTCTTTCTTTCCCTTGTATTTTGAGAAAAAACTCTCTCTTCACATCAAGGAAAAAAAAATCCTTGTGACACATATGCACCTAATATTGACCATCACTCAAAACATACGCTTCCTTCTGCATCTTGAGTCCATCACTTTCAGAAGGCAGGAATATTCTTTCCCATCAGGCCTCTGGAATCCTGGTTGTCTGAATACTTAAAAGGTCTATTTGTTTATAGAATGTTGCTATTGTCTACATTTCTCTCTTGGTTCTGTTCATTGCATAATTTACATAAGGCTTCCCGAGTATTTTGGAAACTTTGGGTCATTTCTTACAGCACAAAAATATTTCATTATATTGATAACTTATAATTCATATAGCCATTCCCCAAATGGACATTTCTTCAGTTTACAATTTTTTGAGAAAAAATACTATTATAAATATTTTTGAACACATGCATCATTTTCCTCTTCTTTTGATCTCTTTGTACTACAAAAATGAAGTCTAATTATTCCATACATGTCTAATTATTCAACACAATTCTAGTTTTTGTTCTCCCTAAAGTTTAATCTCCATTATTATTATTAACATTTTCTCCCTCATTTTAAGTCAAGACAATCAACAACAAAATAAATCAAGCCTTCTAGCATTAGTGAATTTCTAAGTTGTAAATGCTGGTAGTGAAAATTTAACAATTCACTTTCTCAGCCTGATATAAGCTGGCTCCTCCACACTCCTACCTTCAGGTTAGGAAGAGTTTTAAATGCTGACATACCTGATATTTGATCATAGATGTGACAAGGAGCTAAACAAGTTTACTGAATAGGTGGGGTGAGGTAAATCTTTACTTTAGGAAAGTAATGCTGCAGAATGGACTTAAGATAAAGAGATGAAGTAGAAAACTATTGCAATAGTTCAAGAAGAAAGAGATGGGGTCCTGAAATAGAGTTGTGGCTATATGAGTAGAGAAAAAAGAGAACATTTTTGAGAGATGCTGTGAAATGAGAAACAAGATTTGGCAACATATATGTTGGGTGAGAAAAAAGCAAAGTCAAGGATGGCAATGAAGTTGCATGTCTGCCTTATTGTGAAGATAACAGTGCCTTCAATACAAATACAGAAGTCTGAAACGGAGACTGAGAATGGGGGAAAAGATAATGATTTCTGTTTTGGCCAAAGTTTGAGATACCTACAAGAAATACAGCTCAAGATGTTCCAAAGTTATCTGATAATGACCTGGAGCTCCAGAGAGAGACTACACAGATTAATATTCAGACACAAGAATCATTTACATACATGTCACTGAACTTGTTGAATCTGACAATATCACCAACTGAGACACAGAGAAAAAAAAGAGAAAAGGGCCCAAGATAAAGCATTCAATAACACCCATGTTTACACTCATGTTTAATGAATGGGACTTGGATGAGAACTTGGGAAAGAGCACTGAAAAGAGTCAGTTAAAGGGAGAACCAAGAGAGAAGTTCAATTTTCAGCTAGCAAGCACAAGTCGTATTCAGGAAGAAAGAGTAATGCAGAGGATCAAATTATGCAAAGGTCAAAAATGATGAGGACTAAGAAAAAGTCAATAAAATTTTCTAGTACCATGACATCCAATTAACTTTGTCTTTTATCTTTATTAATAATTTTTATTAAAAAATTTGTATTTACACATGAAATATGCAAATCACCTCTTTTTTCCTTCGACCAAGATCATAAAAGACATCATCAGTGTGCCGCATAGTCTTTTCAGCTATTCCAAACTCTTCATGAGATGGAAATGAGTTAGGCTTCAGAGGGGCAACACCACTGGAAGGAAAAAAATACTTTCTAACTTTGTTTCATTGTAACAAAAACGTATGAAATAGAGAACACATGTATGTAATGATGTCATACATTTTACCCTTTGATTATGTTCTCAATCAAAATATATTAGATTCCTAAGTATATAATTTAGCAATAAATTTTAAATCCTTTTAACAAAAACCATCATTTTTTTAGTTTAGTGCTGGTACTGATTCTTTTGTGAAGTATAAATATATTATCTAAGTATACTCATCATAATTACATATATTCATTTCAAGTATGTGAAAAAAATATGCACTTGGTGTCACTAGAAACAAGAATATACTATAATATCTAGTCTTTCATTGTCTTCAATGTAAAACATTAATATTCTAAGCCATTAACTGTTTTCTCCCTTCTGTTGTGATACTAAAACTTCCATTCAATCTTTTTCATAAGAGACATAGACAGTATCTTAGTTCTTTGGGGAAGTTAAATAATAAGTTTGAACACATCTATATATGGATATGAAACATAAATGCAGTAATATTAGTAACCAAAGAATCTAAATTACAAAATAATCATACAATAGAAGATATTTTTAAATTTCAAGAAGTCTATTTTAAAATGATCTTGAAAAGTGTTTTCTTTATGACTAAATGCAAATCAATAATGTTTAGTGTTCCACTAAAATGAATTCTATTAGATTATGTTTCACCTTAAAAGGCACCTACGATCATGAAACAAAAACCTAACACAAACATCTCAAAGGCTTTAATGTGATAAGAGCAAGAGACCTTTCAGATTCAAGCATATGAAAATTTGTTTTTTCACATGAAAATTACTGGCAAGGATTTTAAAACATGTATACTGATGTGTCAAGGCCTTAAAAATAAATATGAATACTATCAACATAATTTAATTTTTAAATACTAAAAAAAGACATGAGTTTAAAAACACTGAGAACTTAAATTTCTAATATGAATTCAAGATTCTAGCTGGAGGAAGTTAATTCATGATAACACAAAGATTACATTTAAAAACAATTATTTTGTTAAAAAAAAAAAAAAAAGTAAAAATTTGCTACCAAATCATCTGAAATGTATTGAAGAAGCCTGACCAAAGATGAAAAAAAAAGTCCCTTAAAAAAAATTTATTTTAAAAAAAATTATTTTTAAGAATAGCTTTTTATTTTCAAAATACATGCAAAGATAATTTTCAACATTCATCCTTAGAAAATCTTGTGTTCCAAATTTTTCTCCCTCCCTTCTTCCACCCACCTCCCCTACACAGCAAGTAATCCAATATAAGTTAAACATTTGCAATTCTTCTAAACATATTTCCCCATTTATCGTGAGACACAAGAAAAATTAGCTCAGAGGAAAAAGGAAAAAAAAAGCAAGCAAACAACAAAAAAGGTGAAAATACTATGTTATGGTTCACATTGGGTTCCCCATGGTCCTCTAAAAAAGCCTTTACTGCCACTTTACTTTTTAAAATCTAATTTTAAATCATAGATTTTTCTATATATGTTAATATTCTTTTTTTTACTGCTTAAAAAAATATACACTACATATTTAATAAAATGCCATACTGAGATTCTATTGCAATGTTTCACCATGGCACATAGCTTTTAAAGGCAACACCATTACACAGAAAACTGTCAAATAATAAACTAGTAATAAGACTTCAAATATGAGTCCACCAAAAAACTGAAAAATGAATCTTTTTATTTTTCCTATTTTTTCATAATACTTTCTAAAGCTTTTATAAAATATAAAATCATTTATAATTATAATTTCTTATGATAGGAAAATAATACAAAACTTTAAAGGAAAAAAACTGTTTTCTAGAACCTTAATATTCTACAAAATGTAAATGACTTCTGGGAGAAAATTTTAATCCTAGGGACATTTTCATCTATAAAATATTAAATAGCAAATAATGTTAAGTATCAAAAATTTTCCAACTTATTTTGCTTAATATTTTATTTTTTCAATAATATGTTTTTATTTTCAAAATTATATGCAAAGATAGTTTTCAACATTCACCCTTGCAAAACCTTGTGTCCCAAATTTTTCTGCCTCCTTTGTTCCTACCCTCTCCTATAGACAGCAAACATGTGCAATTCTTCTATGTACATTTCTACATTTATCATGCTGCACAAGAAAAATCAGATCAAAAAGGGAAGAGAATGAAAAAATATTTCTTGATATTCTATGAAGTCTCTTTTATTACCAGAATATTTCAATTTTTGGATCTCCTAAACCAGGGATGGGGAACTTTTTTTCTGACAAGGGTTATCTTAACACTTATAACAACATTCACAGGCCATGCAAAATTGTCAACTGATAGAACTCCAAGCAGTGGAAAACTGCTGTTGCTTTGGCAGGACCAGACCAAATTATTTCATTGGCCTTATACAGCCCAATTTAATTATACATTTTCCACACCTACCCTATACCCACACTTAGAGGGGTTCATCAATATATTTCAATCAATGTATCTCAACAATATATTGTTCCCTGTCAAAATTATTTCCTATTTATTCTGTTAATAACTTGCTTTGTATCTGTATGTTGTCCCCCTAATTAGACTGAATAAAGGGCTGGAACAAGGGATAGTTCAGACAATCTAGCACTTAAGGCTAATTACCTATTGGACAATAACTCTATTAGCATAGGCTTAGAAAAACAGCCTTTCTCACTATTCCATACTGGCTAGATCTTTTGGTGTATACAGATAATCGTAGGAGGGATTAGGGGGTGGAGTGAGACAAGCCAGAGTCACTTTGGAGGTGGAGTAGGAGAAGAGAGGTTGTGGAGAGCTTGTGGCAGTTTTGTCCATCCTCTTCACTTCTTCCCCTAAAGACCAAGGACTTTTGCTTATCCTGACTCCAGCTGATTTTGAGGCCACCAGGGAGCTAATCTGGCCTTCACAAGATTGCAAGCTCCTTAGGGGTAAGGACTCTCCTTTGCCTCTTTTTGTATTCTCAGCATTTAGCACAGTCAGATACAAAATTCACAAATTCTACTTCCTCAATGTATTTTTTTTTTTTGGCTGAGGAAATTGGGGTTAAGTGACTTGCCTAGGGTCACACAGCTAGGAAGTGTTAAATGTCTGAGACAAGATTTGAACTCAGGTCCTCCTGACTTCAGGACTGGTGCTCTATCTACTGCACCACCTCTCCGCCCCCACAATGTATCTTAAATCAATTCTATTCTCTCTCTGTAATTGCTTCCTTAGAGGTACCTCTACTTCTAGCCTCTCCCTATTCCAATCCATCCTCTACACCAGTGTTACCCAAAGTGTGGTACATGTACCCCAAGGGGTATGGGAAGAGTTTGGTGGGGATATGCTGCACCGTGCTTAGCTGCACCTAATTCTACATTCTCATGAGTCAAGTCAAGACAATCTTGAAGGTGTTGAGATGGTCCGGTGTGACACGGCGTGAATATACCGCACTTCGTTACAGAGACAACTTACTTCGTTAATAGTGGCTTCTCCAAGCACCTGTGTATTTTTAGCTTTTGTGCGATTTTTCTTATAGGAAAGGTTTGTTATGTGCTTTAGTAAGTCTCACTGATTTTGATTATTTTTATGTTCTGAGAGAACAGATCGTCATAATTTGGTTCCCTCCCTGGTTGTTAATCTTAATCTGAGATGCAATTCCACATACAATAGTCTGTTCCTTTCTTTCTACTTAATGACTACAAATGCTGAAAAAACAACTTCACATAAATATGAAGTTGGAAAAGGCAAGATATATTTCAAAACTTTTTCTGTTAAAACAGGATACACATGTTGCATTTGTAACCAGAATGATGTTAAAGTACACCCATGTTTATTTTTCAAGAATTCATCTGAAGCCAATTCTAACAACTGCTCTTCTTTCACATGCGACAAATCTGGCATGGATTTATATTTTATTATGAATAATTTTATTTTTTGTTTATTATTATTTTGTGTATATACAAAAAAAGAAAAAAATATATTTTGATTGTTGTTAAAATGCATCCTTTTTTTGACAAGAGATACTTGGCATTACAAAAATTATAGAAGGGGTACACTATATGTAAAAAGTTTGGGAAACACTGCTGTAAACAAATGTCTAATTGATATTTCTAAAATTAATCACCTTAATCAATAAACTCTAGTACCTTCTTAGGTACTAAGAGGTTAATTAGCAACAGCAGGGGTAAAGTGAAGTCTGTGACCTTTTTAAAAAAACGTGTATTAATGGTATTTCAACATAATGTGTTTCCTTTGCAATTCTAAGTATTTTATTTTATTCACTTAAAAACATTATTTTAAGAAGGGGTACAGAGGCTTTATCAGACAGAAAAAGGGATTCATTACACAAAAAAGGTTGCACACAACTACAAAAGAAAAAAATATAATCTCTTTTGGTTCACATTTAAAGCCTTTCACATTCCAGATCCAAATCATTTTTCCAAAGCAATTTCACTTAAAATTCCAGACAAAGTGTGCTACTTCCTATTTCATTTACACTAAAGTTCCATCATTTGTCTCTATATATTTACATCCCTCATGCCTGGAATGCACTCTCTTCTCACCTCTGTCAGTGATAATTCCTAGCTTGGCTAAATTGATTCTTCCAAGGTTTTCCTGATCCCTCTCATCCATGCTCAGCCAATAATAGGTTGTCTAGGACCTCAGGTAAGTCACTTCACTAAACAAGAATTCAGTCTCCTCAGCTACAAAATGAGGAGGTTGGATCGGGTGTCATTTTCAGCTCTTAGTTGACTGATCTAAACATAATAATCTAAGTATAACACAATAAAAAGCTACAAAACTATAATTTCTCAAAATTTATAAAGATGCTTATGTCTAAACTTTCTATTTTTCTCTTTTCAATAAACAGATACAACATCTTTTACTCCATTCTCTCTCTTTTTTTTTTACCTGTCTCTCAGAGGATCCTGTTTTATTCTTGATGTGGCTAGTGAAACTCCTTCTGAAGATGTACTCTCTTTTACTTGGGTGTCCTGACTATTTAGGATCTGCTCCAATAATCTTCCATTTCCTATAAAGCAAAAATAGTTTCAAGTACTTTTACTAATTTAAAAAACCAATAATATATAAAATCTAGCCTTTTATATAACTAGAAATATAACTTAAATACAAAATTAACTGAATTTATTTTATAATAATAACAAACATTAACAGCAAGAAAATTAACACTTCTGTGAAATATATTTACAGAATTCTATGTGTTACAGTAACCTAAAGAAGAAAAAAATACGACTACAAAATTAAAATGATTTGGTTTCAAAACTCAGCAGAACTTGAGTATTATAAAATAGGTAATCCAAGGCAGATTTTAACTCTTTTTTCCATTAACTTTCTTAATGGTTTCATCTGCTATTTCTTTTCCTAAAATACATTTTTATTTTGATATTTAGGAATCTCTTCCTAACATAAATTACAAGTTCTAGATGTATCTAAACTATAAATAAAGTCTTTCCAATAATGTAACACTTTTAAATCAGAATTATTCTTCAGTACTTATAAATATTTCCACTAGCTTGGAAAACCATGTTTTATCTATATCTACCTAAACTAATAATCACAAATTAGATTAAAAAACAAGTTCATGCTTATTAAATACAAATCACAAATGTTTTAAAATTATGCTATGCAAGAAATATTTCCAATTTAATAAAGTATAATAAAGATGAATGAAAAATCCTACATTCAGGGTGAAAAAAATTTAACAAAAAGTACAAAATGACTGAAAATGCCTAGACAGCATCATGTGACAAAGATCTAAAGGGTGTTCATGGACTGCAACATGACTTAGATCCTCAAAAAGCTTTTATCAAATTAATAGAAGAATAACATCCAGAATTAAGTAGATAAGTCTCACTATCCTCAGCACTGACAAACTACATATAAAGAATTAAACTGAATTCTAATTTTTTTTAGAGATAATCTCAAAGTTCTATGAAATCTTCCTTTTCATTGTAGATACTTAAGAGCTATAAAAAATAACATGCAATCACAGGAAAGTATTCAAATGCTAAGGAATTATTAAACTAACAAATTTCTTAAATAATGCCTATGCTTATATTGTTTTGTTACAGTTATGATAGGACTCCAGTATGAAACTCCATGGATGCTAAATAGTCCTAATATCCATAAAGCACACAGGCAAGGGTTTTTCCCTCCCACTTCTTAATTTTTTTTTTTTTTTATTTTAACCCCATGTCAAATAGTTAATACTCTCAACTTTTCTCCCAATTTCGGCTCTCAATAAAAAACTTCCCCATCAAGCCTGACAGTGATATGAACTTGACAACATCTCTATTACATCTGTATCTGATTAAGAATGTCCCTTTTGTTTTCAACTATTTCTATTTCTATTTTTCTATTTCTTTTTTCTATATTTCATATATTTCTATTTTTCTATTTCTATTTCTATATTTCATATTTCCATATGAAAAGGTGCTCTAAATCATTATTGATCAGAGAAATGCAAATTAAGACAACTCTGAGTTACCACTACATACCTGTCAGACTGGCTAAGATAACAGGAAAAGATAATGATGAATGTTGGAGGGGATGGGGGAAACTGGGACACTGATAAGTTGTTGGTGGAGTTGTGAACAGATCCAACAATTCTGGGGAGCAATTTGGAACTACACTCAAAAAGTTACAAAACTGTGCATACCCTTTGATCCAGCAGTATTACTCTCCCAAAAAGATATTAAAGAAGGGAAAGGGACCCACATGTGCAAAAATGTTTGTGGCAGTCCTTTTCATAGTGGCTAGAAACTGGAAACTGAATGGATACTTATCAAATGGAGAATGGCTAAGTAAATTGTGGTATATGAATGTTAAGGAATATTATTGTTCTGTAAAAAATGACCAGCAGGATGAATACAGAAAGGCTGGGAGAGATTTACATGAACTAATGCTAAGTGAAATGAGCAGAACCAGGAGATCATTATATACTTCAATAACAATACTATATGAGGATTAATTCTGATGGACGTGGCCCTCTCCAACAATGAAAGGATCCAAATCAGTTCCAATTGATCTGTAATGAATAGAACCAGCTACACCCAGAGAAAGAACACTGGGAAATGAATGTAAACCACAACATAGCATTTACACTCTGTTATTGTTTGCTTGCATTTTTGTTTTTCTTCCCAGGTTATTTTTACCTTCTTTCTAAACACGATTTTTCTTGTGTAGCAAGACAACTCCATAAATATGTATACATATATTGTATTTAACATATACTTTAACATATTTAACATGTATGGGACTACCTGCCATCTAGGGGAAGGGATTTGCAAGGGTCAATGTTGAAAAATTACCCATCCATATGTTTTGTCAATAAAAAGCTATTTTTAAAAAAGAAAGAAAAAAGAATATCCTTTTGACATCTGGCATCAATTATCTATTCTCCATCAAACCCATTTTTAGGATATATAACTTCATCTGAAATCCAATCTTAAACAAGTTTCCTCCTAGACAGAATTCCTCTCTTCCTTCAAGATTCAAAGAAAGAACACTTTCATTCAAAGCTGTTTCTGATTCCCCCAACTATTAGTGGCTTTCTTCTCTACCTTCTCTGCATTTATTTCATTATATCATTTTTTTATTATGCATATTTTATCCTGTGTATGTATATATACATATCACATATGTCCATGTTGTCTCTACAACAGAATGTAAGTTGTTTGAGAACAAGAACCAGAAGATCATGGATTCAGAGGTAGAAGGGACCTTCTAAGTCATCTAGTGCATCCCTCTCAGTTTTTATAAATGATCTGCCCAGTGTCCCACAAGTAATAAACAGCTAACCCTGAATGTGAACTCAGATCTTCTGACTCCAAAGTCAGTGTTTGCTCTGTGGTATCTTAATGCCTATCATAGATGATAGCATTCAAAAGTCAAATAAGTCAACAAATAAAAACAACAATTTTTAAATGTTCATTTACACCCACACATATAAGTTTTACTATGAAAACATGCTTATAAAGTTTTTTGTGACCAAGGTCTATTTGTGTTTACATCTTTTGTATAAAAGTCTAATCCCAAGTCTATAATATGCAGTATTACTAGAGTAACTATTTTACTGCATGCTAATAGCTTAATTTAAAACAAAAACTCCAGAATATTATTTTTAGCTCATTTTTAATGTGCATCCAAGAAAGGGATCTGTCATTTACCTTCTGGTCCACTACTTTCTTCTATTTTATCCAAAGTCAACTGTCATACTTTAAAGTCTTAAGATTATTTCATATTTTTAACTTTGTTCACCAGCACCTAGCACTCTGGCATATAGTAGACACTTAATAAAACTTGTTGAATGTCACAAAGATTTTATTTAAAACAAAAAACTAAGCTCAATAGTTTACACTTAGGAGAGATTCTGAGAAGCAAAGAATGCATATGGTATAACAGATTAAATGGCTGGCCTTGTGATCAGAAGATATAAATTCAAATCCAACCTCTAATATATGTTGTGAAACTAAAAGCATGTGGTATGACCTCTATTTCCAGGAAACTGTTTTAAGTAAGGTATAAAACTGTTCCCCATATCAACAAAATCATAAATCCAGACTTTAGCAAAAATTAACAAGCTGGAATATGTCTAAAAGACTAGCAAGGAAAGTGAGAATCATGTTATATGAGGAAGAAGAGGACTTACTGAAGTTTAGCATGGGGAAAAGAAAACTATGGAAGGACACAAATACCTTTCTTTTTTTTTTTTTTCTTTTTAATTATTTAATAGCCTTTTATTTACAGGATATATACATGGGTAACTTTACAGCATTAACAATTGCCAAACCTCTTATTCCAATTTTTCACCTCTTGCCCCCCCACCCCCCCTCCCCTAGATGGCAGGATGACCAGTAGATGTTAAATATATTAAAATATAAATTAGATACACAATAAGTATACCTGACCAAAACGTTATTTTGCTGTACAAAAAGAATCAGACTCTGAAATATTGTACAATTAGCTTGTGAAGGAAATCAAAAATGCAGGTGGGACACAAATACCTTTCTTCAAACACATGATAGGATGTCATGTGGAAGAAACATTGAGTTTATATTGTATAACTTTAAAGAAGAAGAATAGGCAGAAAGTAAGGAGGATAACTTCTTAACGAGTAGGGCTATCTGAAAATGAAAGGAACAGTCCCATTAAGCAGTGAACTCCTCACTTAGAGTTCTAAAGTGGAAGCTAACTGCTGGACATTTTATGGAGCAGATTCCTGCACTGGTCATTCAGATAAATTATAAGATCCCTAACAAGTTTTGGACTTTCCAATTCTATTATTAATTAATATTAATTATTCAGCAATGGAGAAAATGAAGAAAAATATACAGATAATTCCAATATGACAAATATATGAAATAAATGACAATAAACTATAAAGTTTTAAAGTTCTAAATCCAAAATTATTAATTCACCCAAGCCAAATATAAGCTTTTATATCTCTATATGTATAAGTAGTCTTAGTTTTTCTTAGAACCTTTCAGTTGAACTGAAATAAGGCAATTAATAAACATTAATTAAACACCTACTATGTGCCAGGCACTGTACTAAAGGGATACAAAGAGACAAAATTCAGTCTTCTACCCTTAAGGAGCTCACAGTATAATGGGGGAGACAACAAACAAGCTATATATACAAGATAAATGGGAAATAATTAACAGAGAGAAGGCACTAGAATTCAGAGGGATTGGGAAAGGCATGAGCCACTGAACAAAGAATATTTTTTCATGCCTAAACACAGCAAGGATACATCAAGGTTACAAGAACATTTAACTTCTCTGGCCTTAGACCACCTTCTGGAAAAAGATTGGTCAATGTGTTATCAATGGATGGCAATTCATGTAGTCTCAGGCACTCACCAAGTCTGAGAGGCAGCAAATATATATGGTACTGGGACTTTTTATGCTCCCAGACCAGGAAACTCCATCAGGAAATTGGGCTATCAGATAGCATCTGGCAGGAAACTGAGTCAGGGAAGTCAGAGAAGCTGCATCAGGAAAATAGTAGTCCTATCACAGTTATAGTGTCATGATATATGTTGAAAGATCAAGGAAGAGATTCCAAAATTGAAGCCATGGAGGAAAATGCCTTTCATTGATATTAAATTAACAGTAATCAAAAAAGGGCATACTAAGAGACTGCAAATTCCTAAAGATAAATATAAAAATAAAAGTAAAAACTATTATATGAAAATTTTAGCAAATAGTTAAGATTCAACCAGTATTTACAATTACTTTTAATGATATATAAACAAAAGAAAAACAAATGTAAATTATTACAAGTCTATTACCTGTGCAAGATAATATCTGCAAATTTTCCTTTTCTTCCCTAGGTTTTGCATTTTTGGAGATTTTATCATCTTTAGAAACAGGTACAGGAGCAAATCTTCGCGGTGCAGGGGTCTCAAGTGGAGACTTTTGGTTGTCAAAACCCAAATCCTTAACTTGCCTTAAGTATGCTTAAATGCAAAAGGAAAAGCAACCTTAGCAGTAAAAAACATTTGCATTTTTAAGTTGTACCTGTCCACATATTTTTACAATATAACTAAAACTTAAGTATGCAACCATTAAAACAAAAAACACAGGTGGCAGAACCAAAGAGGCAGCATTAAATAGTGAAAAGAACACTTCACTTGAAGTCACAAGAACAAGATTCAAATTCCAACACTATTGCTTATTGCTTGTTTTGACTTTGTATAAATCAGTTAAACTCTCAGGACACTCATTTCCTCATTTGAATAATAAATAGGGTTAGTAATAATAATAATAACTACCATTTATATAATACTTTAAGGTTTATAAACCACTTTGTAGATATTTGATCCTCACAATAACCCAAAGAGGTAGGTTCTATTATCTTCATTTTACAGACAAGGAAACTAACTTATGCTAAGTGATTTGTCCATGGTTTCCTATCTAAAAAGTGTCTGAGCCCGGATTAGAACTCAGATCTTCCTGAACACTGATAAGGTAGGCAACTGGGATAGCGAATTGTCTTTCAATCAGGCCATAGAAGGATTCCCTAAAGGAACGAGGGATGTTTAGACTACAGAAGAGAAAACTCAGAGGTACTTGATAGTGGTCTTTATGTATCTTAAGGGCAATAATGTGAAAAAAAAAATTATACTTGTACTTGGTCCTAAGCGCCTACAACTAGGACCAATAAAAGGAAGATCAATAACAAAAACAAATTTAGGATTGGTGTTAATGACATAACTTTCTAAGCATTAGAGTCATTCACAGTGAAACAAACTTTGAAGAAACCTCAAGGTTCCCTAGAGTTCTTCAAGTCAAAGCTAGATGGCCATTGATCAATTACATTATAGAAGGGAGTCCTTTTTAAATTTGAAAAGTATTAGACAGCTTTTTTTATTTTCCAGTTCTGAGATGGTGTAACTCTGTTCACAATATCCTTGTTGTTCTCCTTTCCTATTCTCAATAGACTTTTTCACAATTTTTCTAAATCCTTTGGCATCTTCTCCTGTTTAATGCCCTGAGAACTGATTTTTTTTGTTTATTCTATTTTATTCTTATAATTTTTTTTCAATTAACATCTATTTTCTCTTCTGTACTTCCCTTTCCCTCAATGAAAAAGAAATAAATCCCTCATAGCAAGTATATATAACTTAAACAAAATACAATACCATATTGACTACTATCCAAAAAAATGTACCCTTCATCTGCACCCTAAGTCCATCACCTCTGTCGGGAGATGGGTACCATCAGAACTCTAGAATGGTTGGTTACTTTCTAATGATAGAATTCTTAAGTCTTTGAAAATTGCATTCACAATACTGTTGGGTAATTGTTCTCCTGCTTCCTCTCCAGTCTGGATTTCATTTCATCTATGTAACCCAAATCTGGCACAATTATTCTTATTTTCTTTTGCATTATTATCATCTTCATATCTTCATTTAACATATTAGGAATTGTCATGAGAAAGGTGCAAACTGTCATATGTGATAATATACAGACATAAATTTTTGAGTAAGCAATCTGCAGACCTATTTTATTGCTTAAACCCAAAATATATTTTCTACAATTTTTTCTTACACCCATCTTGTACTTCAGTCACTATCAATAATGAAACCAACTTTTTTGTTTGCCTATACAAGGAGAACCTGTGAACTATTTATATATCTATTCCTTTTATCCTCTAGTTTCATTTAATCTAAGAATGCCTACATCAAGGTAGTTACAATAGTTTGACAGGTCACTGTGGGTCTCTGGCCAAAGATCAAATCTTCAGAGTATCCAAAGTTAATGATTAGAGATAGTCTAAAAACTGAAGTTCCTTGCACTCCTTTCTGATATTCTACCAATTATCACTGCAGAAGTAGAAGGGGAACACACAGGAATGACAGCTATTTTAAAATGTTTTCTGTTATACGACTTGTCATAGTCAAAGAATTCATCAGCCAACTTTCTACTGATAAGCCTTCCCTTGGTTGGTCTTAAAACAGCAAACTTGGTCTTCCACAGAGATAAACTTATCTGAAGTCTTTCTGGTATCAAAAGTCCAGGGTGTTGAGGCTCAAATCAAACAACAGCTATCTTATTAAGCACTCTACAAACTTGAAAGTGCTATATAAATGAAAGTTGTTGTTACCTTATAGCGGGTCACAAAATTCCTCAGTGGCTCAAGACATTAAAATGTAACTAGGAAATGTTTTTAAAAATAAATAAAAATATAATAAAACATAAATAAATGTTAATTTGTAGTTTTAAGTCAATATGCCACCTGCTAGCAGGGATTAATTTCTAATCTGATTTTGACACCATTGCCTGAGAATCACCAAGCTCCAGACTGGTAAGAGCTTCATTCTCTAAGCTTTCTACTACTGGTGGTTTTTAATAGAATAAAACAGGGGTGTGCTGGTAAATATTTAACAGCCTGGCTTTGAGTAGGGGAGGAGAGGAGAGGAGAGAAAAGAGGAAATATGTACACACAATTTAAAGTTTAATTTAAGTAAGTGATAATTTCTTAAGTTTAGACAATCATCAACAGCAGCAACAAAAACAAGCCCTGATTTGTACCACTTGCCAATTTCTGTTATAAATGGTTCCCAGGGTAGAGCCTTTCAGAATTTAAACTCCAATGGTACAGACTTTGAAAATCTAGGCTCACCTCTCACAATGGTCTTTTTGTCTTTTGTAGGCACTAATGCACTAATTTGTTCAGCAGACCTTGGGGAAAGTATCTGTTTCACTGCACAGATTTCCCATGGAACATTTCTGTGATGCATATAAGTCACAAAGTTTAAGGAAGTATATATAGTTTGTGACCTGCATTAATAGTAGCAGTATTCATCAGCTTATAAATTCATTGATTTACTGAAGTATCAGTTTTAATTGCACAAACTGGGATTTCCTTTAACCAAAGATGTGTTTACAGTTCCTTGAAAATAAAACTATTTCATTCTTTGTATCTCTATCTTCAAAATATAACAGTGCCTAACAATAAATACTTGTTAATGGACACAAAAGATTAGAAAACTAATTTTATAAAACATCAGAAAAGTAACATAAGCTAACTCATACAATAGTGTGTTGGTACTTTTATATGTTTAGAAAAGCAGGGCGGGAAAACAAGAAAAAAAAAAGAAAAAAATGGAATATTATTGTTCTATTAGAAATGATGAGCAGGCTGATTTAAAAAAAGCCTAGAAAAACCTACATGAACTAATGACGAATCAAGTGAACAGAACCCAGAACACTGTATATAGTAAACAACAAGATTAGGTGATCAATTGTGATGGACTTGGCTTTTCTCAACAATTTAGTGCAGTTAAAGACTTTGGATGGAAAATGCCAAGCACATCCAGAGAGAGTATTATGGAGACTAATCTTAGATTAAAGCATAGTATTTGCACCTTTTTGTTTGAATGCTTTTTTCTTTTTCATTTTTTTTCCCCTTTTGATATGATTTTTCTTGCACAATATGACAGATATGGAAATATATTTAAAAGGATTGCACATATTTAACCTTTATTAGATTGCCCTGCTCTCTTGAGAGGGGAGAAGTAAAGGAGAGAGAGAGAAATATTTAGACACAAAAGTTTTACAAAAATGAATGTTGTAAACTATCTTTACATATATTTCAAAAATTAAAACACAAGAAAAAAAATGAAATTTATCAAGGATGAGAACTGAATCAAATCAGTATCAGATGTGACTCACTGAATTTAACACTATTTTTACCTTGACTAGGAAGCTCTGTGCATCTGTGATGTGAAGTATAGTTACTGCCAACAGGACACTGAAGTTCTGATTTTACAAATGATTTTTCTACTGGATTGGAAGATGGCACAATGACAGGTTGGTATCTACCACTGTTGAATGCAGATGCAATTAAATGGTTCTAGAAGACAAAATTACTTTATGACTTTCTTTTTTCAAATGCATGGGGGGGAGGGCAATCAATTCTATTTGAGACTATAAACATTTCCCAACTTTGAACCAGACAAACCCCTCTAAAAGGTACATTGCTTAAAATTGGATAAGCAAAAAACATATAATAATCAGATGTCAAACACTTCCCAACTACATTTTAATCTGTTTAGCACTGAACCATAAAGTGGCTGCTATAGCAGCATCTAACCAAGAAAGAGCACTATGCCCCAAGTGCCCTCATCTCCAATGTGAACTGAATACTGCTGGTAAGGCTTCTGCTCTGTACTACTCAATACTACTCTGCATTAGAAGACCCACTATTAACTATAAACATTTAGCCTCATTCATTACATAAACTGATTCACTGAGATCTAAGTCTGCCTTTTCCAAAGGCCTTTTTTTCTGGTCTCTGTTGCATTTCCTACCCAGGACACTTCAAGAGACTCCTCCATTGCTTAATATCCTTTCTGGTTGTCTTTGCTTTTCTTTAAACTCTACTAAGCACTCTTTCAGCACTGCCCAGGCTAACCTTGTAACATCAAGCTCTGAGTTATTTAGTAGTAGTCTTGTGATAGAAGATCTCTTAGAAAATATGGAAGTCCTTTACTACCAAGAAGTGAAATCTTCTAGAGGAACATTTAATCCAAACAAGTCTGAGTTTTTTTTCCCCTGAAAAGGCAATAAAAAAATTTGCTTGGTCCAAGCCACTGTCATAACTACCTGATTATCCAAAGACAAAAGTGCAGCAGAGGAGTCAGCTCACTCCTCAAGCATGACACATGCTTCCATGACAAAAGGAGAGGCAAGGAAGCTTTGCCCACCTAAACCAATACCAAATCCTTGCTAGATTTCCTTTCCATAATATTGTCAATATACTTTCTTGTGGGATGTGAGACGGTTTAAGTGTCCCATTTTGCTTCGATCTGAACTTGTACTACCTGATCAAGTCTGATATTAATGGGACCAGACCAATCTGTATGCCTTAATAGTATACAGATGATTACTATATACCATAACTTTAATAAGGACCTTTTTATTACAAGGAGATAAGATTTTCAAGTTAGAAAACAATTTCCACTCATTATCAAATCCTAGTGCTATCTGCTGGACAGAAATGTCAATTTAGAAATGGGCAATTTAGCTCAGATTCTAAAATAGGCAAATTTTAGGCTAAGCCAGATTTACCATCAAGAGTTTGATATTCTTGGTATCCAGAATCAAATAGAGTAGCATGCAGACCAAACAATTAATCAACAAACATTATTACCTGTCTACTATGTGCCAAATACTCTGCTAAGCAATGGTTATATGAAGACAAAAGTGAAGTCCCTTACCCTTAAGGAGATTCTAATCTATCAAAAGAGATAATATATAAATTATATAAATATATATATGTATATATATAATATAAATATATAGAAAGTCAATACAAGGTAATTTTGAAAGGGGGGCATTAGCATAGAGAAAAAGCTTCATGTAAAAATTAGGGAAACAAAGATATAGTACAAGCGTTCCTAATCACCACTCTAAAGGGTTTTGTAGTCAAGTACTACCAAACACAGAGAAACAATGGAAAGTTGAGATTTCTGCAACTACATCAGTATGCCTCTTCTGAATCTCCCTTGCCTGTTAGGACACTCACTTCCCACCTCTGATTCTCTACCTACCAAGCATTTATTTGTATTTATTCACTTTTTGTTTATTCTATATAGTTATCTAGGTAATTCTACTAACTTAAGTTCCTTAAAAGTAAGAATTGTTTCATTCTTTCTACCTGTAACACTTAGCACAGTATCTGACACAAAGTAAGAATTTATTAAATGCTTGTTGATTGGCTGACTTCTAACTCTTCCTTCTCAATATTCATTTATTCTATTCTCCTGGTGATCTGCTTCTACCTCTTTGGTGTGGTTATTTCCCAAGGTTTTGACCTTTTCTATGTCTACAACTACTTCCTTAGAGATCACATCAGTTTCCATGAGGTTAAATATCATGTCTCTTCTCAGATGTTATCAAAACCCACGCCTAGTATTTCTTTTGAACTTTAGGCACTTGCCTCCTGGATATTTCACAAGTATCTTAAATGCATAAAGTTTAAAAACAGAATTTCTGCTCCCCTAACTTACCCATTTATGTTGCTGGGAACAACATTTGTTTACATCAGAATGACTTTTCCTTCTCCATTATTCTTCTCTGTTATTTATAAACGTGTCAATTCTATTATCACAACATCTCACATCTATTCCCTTTTTTCTACTCACACACATATTTGAATACCTCATCTAAGTACTATCTCTCACCTAGATTATGACATTTTGAGTACTCTCCCTGCTTGCAGTTTCTTGCCTCTTCACTCACCCTCCACATATTTGCCAGAAGAGTTTTTCTGAAACACAGTTCCAATTACTTGATTTCTCTGCTCAAAACCTTTTCATTGGTTCCAAACTGCCTATAGAAGGAAATACAAATTCCCCAAGCTGGCAATCACTGCCCTACCCAATCCAGTTCCCACTTGCTTTATTTTATACTAGTTTACTTCACGTACTCTACATTCCAGCCAAATTCATGAGTAGCTTTTCTGGAACTAGACACTTCAATTCTCTACCCCAGACACTGGCCCAGAGCAATACAAGAGCCTAGGATGTATCCCCTACTCATCTTTGCTTCTCAAAATCCTTGTTTTCATGAAAAACTCAGCTCAGGTGTGTCAACTCCTTTGTGAGGCATTCCTTGGTGCTGCCAGATATTGCTTTCTTTTCAATTTTCTTTGTACTGTACTTATAAGTACATTTTGTATCTCCCCCTCTACCAGCATCTTCTCCCTCTGACCCTCCCAAAAAAGAACCTCCTTAATACCAGAACTGTTTGGTTTTTTCTATATCCTCAGCCCAAAGCATAATGATTATTATTATTTTTTTTGTTGTTAAGCTCTTTAATAAGAGCTAAACAAACACTTTTGGAATTGAATCTTAATACTGTTAGGCACTCATTTAAAAAAAAAAAGCTTAACATCATCAAAATCCTTATACAAGAAAGACAAAGCAACCTACAACTATTGGGGGAGGGGGCGGGGGGAGAGAACATATCAGAGTCTAACAAGAAATCAGTGAAAATGACAATACACATTAATAAAAAGGTAAATAGAATCATTTAAATTTTTGCCAGTGCTGGCCCTAATTTCCCAGATAAGTTCAAAAATGATTATCTCAGATTTTTTTATATATTTACTTTTTGGACATTAACAGATATTAACTAGTAATTAAAACTAGTTATATGTAATGCCTTATTAAAGATTTTAATAATGGTTATTTGTCAGCTTAAGATAACGTAGTAATAAGAAATACAGCAATATCATTTGGTTTGAATGAGGATACCTGAATATCGACTTGTTGTTGTTCTATTTTTTCTAGACGCCTAAGGTGTTGTTCTATAAATACATCAAACTGCTTCTCATGGTCTTGGCAACAAGATTTCTCAGGTTGAATTTTAATGTTTTTCTGCTGCTCTGCAACACGTTGTAGTTGTTTATCTGTCTCCTGAAGTTTACTGAGTAATTCTGATACAGAATTAACTTTTGCTTCCAAATCACTCTGTACCTGAAATAAAAAAAATATAGCAAAATCAGAATTTCTTATTTTAAGATAAATTAGCCCATCACCTTTTCTCAACAAATACAAATATTTGCATATGTTTTGCATTTATTTAGTCATGTCTCTTCCCACATAGAAATGAAACCCTTTGAGGGTAAGGGTTGTATCCAGAACAGAGAGGTATTTATCAACCAACAAATGTTTATTAAGCAACTACTATGTGACAGGCAATATGCTGGCTACGCAAAATGAGCCTATATTCTAATATACATACAAGTATGAAAATATAAACAGGATAAAGTATATAGCTATTGAATACAAACATACACAACAGAGTTAAATAAAAGGTGGCCTGGGAGGGAAGGTACTAACAATTGAGACCCAGAGAAAAGAGGGACAGAATCTAAAAAGTCTTCTTACAGAGCATGGCACTTGAAATGTTAACTTCAAGGAAGAGAAGACAGAGATGAGTGGAGAGCACAATAGCCACCACAAAGGCTTGGCCCTCTTCTTCCTAATCCCACCATGACTACTCTATTTCAGTCACCATACCTGACCAGGCACCTCCAATCTGGCCATTCCAAATCATCCATGCTCCACAGAGCAGCCAAAGTGACTACAAAATGCCTGAGAGTGCTTACCATCTCTAATACCAAAAGAGGAACCGTTTGGCCTTGAGAACTGCCAGAACTTGGCTTTTCTGACCTTTCCATTTTTCTGACCTATTAGTCCCTTCTCTTCATGCTTGAGGTTCCAACACCCCAATCCGGGTCTTGGCTCTGGCTACTCTCCAATCTCTAGAAGGCAAATACACCTGTGTACCAGGCATTTCTCCGAGTACTTCACAAATATTTCGAATGAATCTATTGCTTCCTGAACTATAAAAATGGGGATAATAGGACCTGATATACAAGGTTATTATGCAGATTAAATGAGGTCATATTTATAAAGCACAGTGCCTGACACATAGTAAATGTTGGATGAATATTCATTCCCTTCTCCCTTTTTCCCCAACCTTGATATCTTAGGATCCCTAGTTTGTTTAAAATTTAGCTTAAGTATCAAATTCTCTAGTCAATCAGCCAACAAGCATTTATCAGCTACGTCCAATGTGCCAGGTATAGTGCCAGGTATAGTGCCAAGTATAGAGGGATACAAAAAAAGAAAGACAAGAACACAATCCCCACTCTCAAGGGAGTCACATTTTAATGAGACAACCATCAAACAAATACATACAGTGATCCAGGACAATTCCAAGAGATTTGGTATGGAAAATGTCATCTGCATTGAGAGAGAAAACTATGAAGACTGAGGGTTGAACTGATTTTCACTTTTTTTTGTTTATTCTTTTGTTTATTTCTCATAGTTTTTCCCCCGTTTGATCTAATTTTTCTTGTAGAATAAGACAAATAAGGAAATATGTTTAAAAGGATTATACATGTTTAACCCATTATCAAAGTCCTTGCTGTCTTGGGGAAGGGAGAAAACATTTAGAACACAAAATCTTTTTTTTAATTATAGCTTTTTATTTTCGAAATATATATAAAAAAAATTTTTTAACATTCACCCCTGCAAAACCTTGTTGAAACACAAGATTTTATAGAAATTGATTTCAAAAACTATCTTTACATATATTTGGAAAAATAAAATACTACTGAGAAGAAAAAATCATATATGTATCAACAAAACATACCTAATGTAAACGGAGGGTATCTTCAGAGGAAAGGCACTGTGTTTTCTGGAATTTGGGGAGGAATGAGGCAGAGCAGGAGGAGGAAGTCTAGAAAAGATCAGAAAATCCAGAAAACCAGAAAGACTAAAAGGTAGGGATGAAGAGACAAAGCATTCTAGGTTTGGGAGATGATAGTCAAAGCTATGGCACAGAGATGGATCACAGAGGATGCTGACATAATTGAAGAGTAAAAAGAGCAATAAAAAGGCAGGAAAGGGTCCAATTCCAAAGCCAAAGAGAAGACTATGTTCTAAATTTTATATATGAGCCTAGAAATATGAGGAAATCACTAAAGCATTTTGATTAAGAGCCTGAGCATAGGCAGACCTCTAATTCAGGAAGATTATTTTGACAACTGAGATTAGGACAGACTGAAATGAGGAAAACAGGGAGACAAAACTACAAGTTCATCACTGTAGTATAGGTCTGAAGCTATGAAGGCCTAAATCAGGTCATGACTGTGAGAAAGAAGGTGAAGTGTATGAGATGTAATGAAGGTAAAAAGTTGGAATAAAGAGAGGAAAAGTTAAATACTTCTGGTTGAAATACAGATTTAATTTAACCAAGTCACAAATCACTGAATGACAAGTATAGTTTACCTTCAATTTGAAAAGTAAAATACCAACATAATACATAAACACCAACAGAGACAAAAATTATATGTAAAAGACCATTGTGATTTTCCTAGCTATAGGTACTATGCATTTTATTAATTTTGCAGATAGAGGAAAAGTGAAAATGTGTTGTCTTTCTTAAGAGAACATAAGTTTTCTGAAAGCATAGATTACTTTCATTTTCTCTTTGCATTGAAACTTACATGCTTGTTGATTGCCTGACGTAAAGAGGACTACAAAAAGGTCAAACTAATGAAAAATTCTACTAATTTAAGACCATACCATGAGAAACAAGAAGAATACTAATAGAAAGAGAACAGTCACAACCAAAACAAATTTCCTGAACCTAAAGGGGGAAAAAAAACAAAGAATTAAAGCGGACACTTATCAATTGAAGAATGGCTGAACAAACTGGTATAGTGACATAACAACGTAACACTATTCTGAAAAAAAAAAACTGTGAAAGATGATTTCAAAGGCTCTTAAATAGTATGAATGGATGCAGACTAAATGAACAGAATTTATACCTGAAAAATCACAATGTAAGAATAACTTTCAAAATCTTTGGACCATTGCATGGTGGACCACCCTATCTCCAGAGGATTTACATCTAGATCTTACCTACCTCTTAACAGAGCTATCTTATGTACTTCTGATAAAGAGTGATGAATTCAACACACAGAGACATGCACTTTTGGGATTGGGGCTTTATGCAGGTTTGTTTTTTTCTACTATGCTTGTGTGTTAAAAGGGTTTTTTCTTCCTTTCTTGCTCTGTTTTTAATTGGGGGCAAGGAAAAGGGATGGAAAGAGAGCTTTAACAAAAAAAGATGAAAACATTTGTGAAATATTTTTTAAATGAAGAGAAAAGATGGAAATTCAGAACAAAGTACATAGAAGGAAGGGTAGCTTTGAAATTAACATGTAGAATTTATTATATACTTATTTAAAAAGTAAAAGATATGAAATTAAAACTCATAGTTTCATATATAATATCTCATGACCTTCACCATGATGAAGTAGGTAATCCAAACCACCAATTGTAAGCAAGAAAAAGCAAATAGGCAACTCTATTTTCCATAGTAATAAGAAATTTCCAAGGAGAAATTTCAGGAGTAGGATACATAATCATCACATTTTAGAAATATGCTATAAATTTATAGTAATTATAAATCTGTAAAAAGAGGTTGCTAGAGAAACCTACTTTTATCAGTGGAGCTGCTGTTGCAATGGCAGCAGCTGTTGCTGCTGCTACAGTTGAAGGGGAATCAATTCCATTGGATGATAATTTCTTCTCTACAGAAATAGGGTCTTTCACCATACATGCATCTTTTAAAAGCTGTACCTTCACTTCTTTAAAAGTAGGTGAGTGTTGGACTCTGTAAATAAAACAACCCCAAGAAATCAAATGAGAAACATCAAGAATATTTCAATAAATATCTTTAATTTTTTTTCTAGATTTTTTTTTTAATCTATCTGCCCCTTTATTCCTTACAAGCATTCTCATCATCATTGGGCATCATCGCCAAAGTTATCCAAATTTCACTGTGGGTAGGACATAATTTTTAGATGCTATTAAAAGATACAAATGAAAGAGAAAGCATTCTCTTTGTCCTCAAGGAATTTAATATCTAAGGAGATGGGACTTTGATCTATAAAAGATTTAAAGTTTGTTAAAATATTTTGGAGATCAAAATGGCAGAGTAATATCAGAAAGCTGCTTGAACTCTCCCAGTTTCCCTTAGAAGCCACATGAAATTAAGCCTCTGAACAGTCTGATGGAATGAAACTACTTTTCAGCTCAAAATAAGACTGAAAAAACTTCAAGAACAGTTATTATCACTGGGGTGAAAAGGGTTTTCAGTTTTCTACAAGCACAAGGGTCCCTGTGATCAAAGCCAAGGCTTAGAGCGGCACAAAAAGCTTGGGATAGCGCCTGGCTTACCCCAAAAAGCAGAACTCAACAACAAAAGTTAAAAAAAAAAAAAAATCAAAAGAAAAGGAAAGAGAGTGAGAAACAGGAAAAAAAAAAAAAAAAAAAAAAAAAAAAACCCAAAACCTTGACCATAGTAACTGCTATGGTGACAGGGCAGACCAAAACACAAACTCAGAAGGGCAACAGGAGCAGAATTCGGAATAGGGCACAGGGATGGTTATGTGAGAGATAGAGACACAGGCAAGTGTTATGTGGAGATAGAGCTAGCCCTAAGTGGCAACACTCACCACTGTTAGTGCCAACCTCCTTCCTTAATACTCAGGAAGCCTTGCACTCCTCCCTCCTTCTTCATGGACCAATCCTTAAATGACCCAATCCTTCTGGCTCCTAGAGGACCTCCCTACTAAAAGGAGATATAAGCGAGACTCTGCTAAAAATAAACTCTCTGACTTCACCTCTGCCTCCTTGTTGGTCTGTCTCTGTGTGATCCAGGTTGGAGCCCAAAGGCAGGTGAACTGGCCTAGTTGTGGCCACCAATGGGTGGGCACGTAGATCAGGCAATGGGTCATGATAAGTGGCCCCCCCGAACAGGGACCATGTGGCTAGAACCTCACCATGTAGGAGGTCTAGGGGGTGAGAAAGGAGAAGGGAGACAGAATCTGCTCTAGTGAGTGAAATGTTCGCTATGGGACAAACTATAGTGAGGGTCTCCAACTGGTAGGTGCTAGGGAAAGAAGTATACAGAATAGTAAAGCAAGCAGGATTGGAAATTGATTTTTGAAAAGTAGAAGGTAGTAGGTAATCAGAACAGCATCACTTCATTTATCAAGTGATTAGAAGCTCATTTATCAAGTGATCAGAAGCACTTTAAGAAGTGCAAGCTACAATCCATTAAAAGTAGATAATGAAGTGCAAAGGGAGAGTCATAAAGCAAATGAGGGTCTAGCCACGCCCATAAAATAGAGCAGGCAGAAGTTAGTTGTGGGAAAGAATCAGTAAGTAAACAAGAAGACAACAGAGGTGGATATGACGAAAAAAGAAGAGGTAGTGAAGAGAAAGTAGGAAGTGGATATGAAGGAACAGGAGGAAGCAGGGATAAGATGAGGAATGAGGAAGTAAACAGAAGGATACATGACCTTGAGAAAAAAGACAGTGATAAGACGAGGGCAAAGAGGGAAGGTCGCCCAAAACAGAGAGAAGGTCGTCTCCATCTCTGAGGCATGGCCTTCTTCTCCACTCCCCCCCCCCCCCCCCCCCCCCCCCCCCCCCCCCCCCCCCCCACCTTTCTTGAGAAGGTACATTTCCCAAATGCTCTCTGTGCCCCCTTGTGGATACTTTGGAGATTGCCAGACAAGTTTAGGACAAATAATACAGAAAGCAACAGAGCAAGGAGCATGGAAGCAAAAACTTGGCTAGATGCTTGCCCAGTGTTTGAAGACCCACAGGGAAGGACAAGGAAATTTAAGTAACTGAAAGAGGCAGTGAACACTTATGGGGCTGACTCTCCATATATTAAGGAGCTATTGGCTCTCTTAGCCTCTAGCAATATATTAACCCCGAATGATTGGAAGACTATTGCTAAAGTCTGCCTTAAACCTAAGAACTCTTTGCAGTGGATAACTCTGTTTGCAGACTTGGCAAAAAACTTTGTGAGGGATATTCAGAGCCACACCCCTCAAGATGATTTCCAAAAAATAGGAGTTGGAAGGTATGAAAGAAATGAGGATCAAATGCAATATGATGCTGCAGTACATGCAGCTGTCCCCCAATGTACCCAACAAACATTTAACAAAATCCAAGCTTCTAGAAAGCAGAGGTCCTCAATGACTAAAATAAAACAGAGCCCAGATGAACTTTTTTCGGATTTCGTGGCCCACCTACAAGCAGCTACTGAGAGGTTCGTGGGTAAAGGGGAAACCTCCAGCCTCTTTATACAGAAATTGGCATGGGAGAATGCTAATACTAACTGCCAGAAGGCCATGCTTACTTTAGATGGGGAGGCTAGCTGGAAGAGATGATAAAAGAGATGTGAGAATGTCAGGTCCAGTGCCTTTCAAATGGATGCCCTCCAGTCACTATATCTAAAGGGGTTGCAGCAGAAGATCTGTCCTGGCAGTTTGCAGACAAACAAGGGATATTCCAACCCCTAGTTGTCGCAGGTGTCAGGTACAATCTATGGGGCAGGGATATATTGAAGGCCGGACATGTAGAATCAAGGTCTAGCCCATGAAATAGACCTATATTTATCACAGAGAAGAAATCTGGAAAATTCAGAATGATAGTGGACCTTAGGGCTGTTTATGCTACTATTGAACCTATGGGACCCTATAGCCTGGCATGCCATCTCCTAAATTAGTACCCACTGGCTAGCCAGTTATAGTAATAGATATACAAGATTGTTTCTTCTCCATCCTTCTGGCCCCAGAGGATAAGAAAAGATTTGCTTTTACCATTCCCTCTATAAACAATGCAGGACCTGATCTGCACTACTAATGGAAAATTCTCCCTCAAGAGATGTGTTGTAGCCCTACCTTGTGTCAGGCATACATAGCGCAAGTGCTAGAGCCAATTAGGAAAGTGTGCCTTCATGCCATGATACTGCATTATATGGATGACAAACTGTTATCAATGAGCAGTGGGAAAGATCTCTCTGCCCTGCTGAAGATCATAAGCATTTTTGCTCAACATGGACTGATGGTAGCTTCAGAAAAGATCCAACATAACTATCCCATCATTTACCTGGGACTCGCATGAGGACTTCTACAGTTACTAATCAGATATCTAACTTACAGTGAGAAAAGGTAAATACTCTGAACCCATTTCAGAAATTAGTTGGACAAATTCAGTGGTTAAAGGCTTGTGTCCCTATTCCTATTTCTTTGATGCAGCCTTTATATGATATCTTGAAAGGAGAGTCTAATCTAAATTCCCCTTGTAAATAGACCTCCTTGGCGAAGACACAATTTATAAGATCATTGCTCACTTCTAAATCTGAAACAGCAAAGTGGGATCCCATGTGCCCCGTCGAGATCTCTTTACTAGATCAAAAAAGTCCTTTTGCAGTAGTAAAATTTTGGAATATGTGTACATGGAAAGACCACAGAAGATATTACCAAACCATATTGAAATGCTGGGAGAACTTGCCCTTGAGGCAGTAAAAAGAGCTTCTCATCTAACAGGGAAAAGAGCCTTATTGTATTTAGCCTTTGAACCAGGAGCTAGAGAAGTTATGATGCAAACTTATTGGCCATGGGTGTATTGTGCTCAATGGGCTACATTAAGCCAGTATTCTACATGCTTACTCTTTCCCTTGCTGTCCCACATTACGGTACAATTCCCTCATAAGACAATTGTTGATGAGTCTGTGCAAGGCACAAATGTCTTTACTGACGCCATTAAGAACTGCAAGGCCTCAATTTATCATAAGTATTCAAAAGAGATTCTGGTGTTAGAGACCCCTTATGATTCCACCCAGAAAATCAGCTTTTTGCTATTCTCCATGCTTGTAAGAGACACCCAGAGCCCATTAACATCTTATCAGATAGCTTACGTGCTGTCCAGGTACTGAGAGGTATTGAAGATGCTGTCCTACAACCTCAAAACTCTTCAGTTGCTAACTTTCTTGCTGAATTGCAGCTAATTTTACAGACTAGGAAACATTCCATTTACATCCTGCATGTATACTCTCACCAATGCTGTGCAGGAAGTTTATTTGCGGGCAATGAGGTGGCAGACTGTGCTTTACAGTGCTCCCTTCTCACGGTCACCACATCCCCTGAATGTGCCCATGAATTTCTCTACTTACCCTCTAATTCTCTATGTTGCCTTTATGGCCTCATCTGGGAAAAAGCCTGTCAGAGAGTGAAGCAACATGTTCACTGTGTTCTGTTTCTCCCTCCTCTACCTAGTAAAGGAGTTAATCCCCAGGGTTTATCCCCCAATGATTTCTGGCAAATGGATGTGACACATGTGGGCTGTGTGGCCATCTCACATCTGTATTGACACCTTTTCTAAATTCCTTTAGGCCACAGTGAGAACACTCCTTCGGTCATTAAACATTTGTATAGTTGCTTCTCCTCTCATGGAGTTCCTAATACCATAAAGACCAACAATAGTCCAGTTTATACCTCTAAGCAGATGGCCACCTTCTTCACCACGTTCACCATTAAACATCACAGTGTTGAGCCCTAGTAGAATGAGCCCATCATGATCTGAAGGCCACCCTTATTAAACAGAAAGGGAGAGGAAGTAGACGGAATCCCTGATGGCCCACACAGGCAGACATAGATAAGGCCTTATATACTTAAATTTTTTTGTGCCTAGACAGGAATACTGGCCTCTCTTCAAGAATGATACTTTTGGCACAATCTTATCAACAGGACAAAAAACTAGGTCCCATGAAAACAGCACTTCAAGTGCCAGAGAACATTCAAAAGGTCCTCTGAAAGGATGAGGAAGGACATTGGTAAGGTCCATCCTTAGTACTCTGGAAGGATATTTATGTTTTGCAGATCCTGATGGAGAAGGCCGCTGGATTCCAGAAAGAAGAACAAGGATAGTTGCCCCTATTAAAACAGGGGCTGAAAAAGAAGTGAAGGAGATGACCCAGGAAACGCCCGAAATGGCACCGTAGCAGAGAGATGAATCACCCTTAGTGACTGGATCCAACATACTTCCTTTCCCATCCCTTTCTATTGTATCCCATGGGCTCTTATGTAGTTATTTTTGTATTGTTGCTTTTTTTGCTTTTGCCTACTTAGCTAAGATGCTTTATTCATATTCTTAAAAATTCTATAGAGGTGTTTCTCATTCATCAACATGAGAACATTCAGTCTCATTAATAAAAAAGGGGGAGATGTAACGGGAGCAGAATGCAGAACAGGGCACAGGGATGGTATGTGAGAGAGAGAGGCACAAGCAAGTGTTATGTGGAGGTAGAGCTAGCCCTAAGAACCTACACTCACCATTGCAAGTGCCTCACCTCCTTCCTTAGTACTCAGGAAGCCCTGCACGCCTCCCTCCTTCTCCATGGACCAATCCTTAGATGACCAAACCCCTTTGGCTCCTAGAGGACCTCCCTACTAATAGGGGACATAAGCGAGACTGTGCTAAAAATAAACTCTCTGACTTCACCTCTGCCTCCTTGTTGGTCTGTCTCTGTGTGATCCAGGTTGGAGCCTGAAGGCAGGTGAGCTGGCTTAGTTGTGGCCACTGATGGGTGAACATATAGATCAGGCAATGGCCCAGGATGCAGAAGAACACAGAATGGCCACAGAAGAAATCTCAAAAAGTGAAATAAATTAGTCTCAGGCCCAAGAAGGCTTCTTAGAAAGGCTCAAAAAGACTTCAAAAGGCAAATAAGAGAAGTAGAAAAAATGAGAAAAGAAATGAGAGAGGTAAACTTGAGAAAGCCAACAATTTGAAAAAGGAAAGGAAAAAAAATTGACTGAAGAAAACTCCTCAAATAGTAGAAAAAACAAATGGAAAAAGAGATACAAAAGCTAACTAAAGAAAATCACACAATAAAAACTAAAACAGGGCAAATGGAAGCTAATGACTTTGTGAGAAGTGTTTTTAACACTAGATTAAGCAAGAATTAATCAAATTAAAAAGAATGAAAAACTGGAAGAAATCCTTCATTGGAAAAACAGCCGACCTGGAAAATAGATCCAGAAGAAATAATTTTAAAATTATTGGCCTACCTGAAGGCCATGATCAAAAAAAGAGCTTAAAAAACATTTTACAAGAGGTCATTAAGGAAAACTGGCCCAATATTCTAGAAACAGAGAGGGAAATGCTCACTGAAAGAATCCATCAATCACCTTTGGAAAGAGACTTCATAAGGAAAACTCCACGGTTATAAAATTATAAAATTTATAAAATTATAAAATTCCAGAACTACAATCAGGGAAAAAAAAAAAAAAATACTGCAAGCAGCCAAACAAAAACAACTCAAATATCAAGGAGCAACAGTCAAGATTACCCAGGATATGGCACCATCAAAGAATCAGAGAGCCTGAAATGCCATATTCCAGAAGGCAAAGACCTGAGGCTACAACCAAGAATTAACCCAGCAAGACTGAACATCATCGTTCAGGGGAGGAGATGGAGCTTCAATGAAGTAAGAGACTTTCAGTCATCTCTACTGAAAAAAAAAAAACCAGAACTAAACAGGAATTTAATCTATAAACACAGGACTCAAAAGAACCATAGACAGGTAAACAAGGGGAAAAGTATATATTTAAAAGTTGAACTGTTTACATCCCTAGATGGGAAAATGATATCTGTATCAAGCAGGGAAAATAAAAGATAATGCAAATTTAATTCCTTAAATCAAACTTACTTTTGCTTTAAAACAGCTCTTAGAACATCTTTCTGGCCAGTAGTATACTGAGAAATAAAGATATCATTTACTGCAAAACAAAAAAAATATATATTTCAGAAACATCAAAGATTTCAAATTATCTCAAAGCAAATTATGCTAAAAGCATAAACTTCTCTTCCTAAACAATATTTGAATATTTAATGAAGAAATTCAGCAATATGGATTCTTTATATGCAAAGATCAGCAATCAAATCACATCAGTAAAACACCTACTAACTAACCATAGCCATTTTTTTAAACCAGATCTGTTACTCCTGGTGAAGAAGATCTGCAATTTAGTTTTCTAGAGATACATGGGACAGAGAGAAGTTAAATGACTTGTCCAAAGTCACAAAGTCTACATTTAAGTAAAAAAGACACTGTCTCACAATTATAAATTACACAGGAGAAAATGACATCAACAGCAGATCATGGAACCAATCCAGTAAAGGTAATTACCCAAATACAGCAGAGTTCATCAAAGAAGCTGAACAATCATAGGCAAATAACCCTTTTGTCCATCCCAGTACCATATTTTTTTCCCTTGGACTCAAGACTAAGATAGTTCTATATAGACTGAAAAAAAACATGTATAATGAAGTGACATAGTAAGATCTTGGAAAAACTGAGGTGAAGTAGACAGAACAATGTCCCTAGGGTAAGAAGGACCCGAGTCAAATCCAGATTCAGACTTTCTAAGTGTGAGCCTGGGTAAGTCATTTAATCTTGTCTGCTTCTCCTCCTAGCCAAAAAAGGACTTATACAAACCTACATTTCGATAAGGAGGTTAGAAGTCCAGTTTCAATATCATATTTGAAAACAGTGTCTGACAAGTAAAAGAAACAACACCTCAGGATTCTAGAAGCTGGCTATTAAAAAAGGTTAGGCCATTAACATATAATTCTAATAATAGTCTCCTTTTCCAATTTGTGCTTTCTTTGCTTTGTGAGGAAAACAAAATCCTATTCCTTACTTATTAAAACAATTTTGTTTATTTGCAGAGTCCTAAAGTAGATTTGAAATTAGAAAACATGAAATCTGACTTTTTTTAAAAAGAACATCAATAAAGAAAAACCAGAAAAAAACAAAACTGCAATTCATATTCCTAGCATTAATGGTGATTTTCTTTTACAATAAATTTTCAAGGTCTTTAAATTTCTAAATTAATATATTAACTTATGCTAGATGTCATAAAGTCATTTAAAGCTTATAGAGCAATCAGAAATTATGTCGTCCAATTCCCTTGATTTCACAAATGAGGAAGTTATAGTCAGGACAGATTATGTAATCTGTCCAACAGAGCCCAGATCTGGCTGACAACAAATTCAATGCTTGTTCTACTGTACTATACGACCTCTTATAAATAATCACAATGTTAAGAGTCAAATAAATAAAAAAAAGAAATGAAAAATGAAATGAAAACAATCCTTTTAAAGATTTCACTGATACCCAAAACACTCAATCAATTCTAACATGAAAAAAAATTAAGATCTATACATGATCAAGTCCTATTTAGTAGTTGTGCCCAAAACCATATGGGCAGACAACTATCTAAAATGACTGTTTTCCAATAACAAATCTTGTAAATAAAATACAAAAAAAAAATTTTCTTACTACTGTCAATAGTTTAATTTAATTTGAACAAAACAAATACTTGAAAATGTTTTAGCAGACCTCTAAATATGTGCCAGATGGAGTTGTGAACGAATCCAACCATTTTGGAGAGTAGTTTGGAACTATGCTCAAAAAGTTATCAAACTGTGCATACCCTTTGATCCAGCAGTGTTACTACTGGGATTATATCCCAAAGAGATTATAAAGGGAAAGGGACCTGTATGTGCACGAATGTTTGTGGCAGCCCTTTTTGTAGTGGCTAAAAACTGGAAACTGAATGGATGTCCATCAGTTGGAGAATGGCTGAATAAATTGTGGTATATGAATATTATGGAATATTACTGTTCTGTAAGAAATGACCAACAGGATGATTTCAGAAAGGCCTGGAGAGACTTACACGAACTGATGCTGAGTGAAATGAGCAGGACCAGGAGATCATTATATAATTCAACAACAATACTATATGATGACCAGTTCTGATGGACCAGGCCATCCTCAGCAACGAGCTCAACCAAATCATTTCCAATGGAGCAGTAATGAATTGAACCAGCTATGCCCAGAAAAAGAACTCTGGGAGATGACTAAAAACCATTACATTGAATTCCCAATCCCTATATTTATGCACACCTGCATTTTTGATTTCCTTCACAAGCTAATTGTACAATATTTCAGAGTCTGATTCTTTTTGTACAGCAAAATAATGTTTTGGTCATGTATACTTATTGTGTATCTAATTTATATTTTAATATATTTAACATCTACTGGTCATCCTGCCATCTAGGGGAGGGGGTGGGGGGGTAAGAGGTGAAAAATTGGAACAAGAGGTTTGGCAATTGTTAATGCTGTAAAGTTACCCATGCATATATCCTGTAAATAAAAGGCTATTAAATAAAAATTAATTAATTAATTAATATGTGCCAGAAAATAAGATTTGCCCATTTACCTTTTGCTTTATTACTTTCATCTGTTTTATCCAAAAGTACATCTTGTACTAAAGTATCATTAGGATTATTCTTGAAGGTAAAAAAGAAAAAGAAAAATCATTAAATAAGATAGTACTTAACAAAGTCATAAAAATTATGTTCACTATTTTCTCCTATGTCAGATGAAGAAGGGGAGAAAAGGAAAAGGAAATTATGCAAATAAATTGCTCCCACCTGCTCATTGCTAACAATAAGATGCTGATAAGGCTTTCAAGACCATTCTGACCTCTCAAACTCATCCAATAATTTTCTCATTTGTATTAAGTTCTTCATTTGCTTACTTGTTTAAACAGGGATATCACTTGTAATCTTTGTTTCTATATATCCTGATATTTCTTAATAACAACAAATCTTTTTTGGGGTTTCTAAAACACTTTAATTATAACAAATCTGTGAAACAGTGTAAGAATCTCCATTTTGCAGATGAAAAAATTGAACCTCAAAGATAGTAAATGACTTAGCTGAGTCACTTGGGAAGTACCAGAGCCATGATTCAAATGAAGCCTGATTTCAAAAATCTTAGGACCCACTGGTGGCACAGTAAACAAAGCACTGGGCCTGGTATCAGGAAGACCCAAATTAAATCTGGTTTTAGATCTGTGTGATCCTAGGTAAGTCCCTGACCTTCTATCTACATCAGTTTCCTCAACTGTAAAATGAGGATAATAATACCACTTACCTTTGAGAGAAGCAAATGAGTTAATATTTGTAAAGTGTTTAACATAGGAGCTTAATAAATGCTTCCTTCCTTTCCAATAGATCATGAATAACAAATGGTTTTCAAGTTTAACTGAAATAAAATCATACTAAGGTAGAACACTAGATAGGATAATAAAAACTTAAAAGATACTTCAGTCCTAGAAACTGTTTGGATATGAAAGGAAAGGGAGGAACAAGGTAAGAGTTGACAATCATTCACTCTAGTATGCATCCATTAACAATCATATTTTAAGTTCCAACTACATGCTATTCTCTTCATGTCATCTGCGCATAATAATTAAACAAATGATAGTTATAATATGTGAGACAATATATTTAGAGAGAAGAGAGCCCAGGACAGAGCCATAATTATATGGCATGATATAGATGATAAATTAACAAAGGAGAAAAAGGAACTGTCAGAGAAGTAGGAGAATAGGAGAGAATATGGTCATAAAAAGTTTAAAATTTAAAAATATTCATAATATGGCCACTTCAACCTATCTATCAATAACGCAAATGCTATAAGCTTTCAATTCTTTAGGCTTCTTAAATCCAACCTACTATTTTAATCATAATCAGGGACAGTATCTAAAGGGCAGGAGTTGAGAAGATGACAGTAAACTAGGTGCAGAACTCTGAAAAAGGAGGAAAAATTGAATCAGTGAAGCATTCTTTTAAAAAAGTACACAAAACAAAAGTTCACAGAGAAACACAAACATAGCAAGACAGCTTCAGCACTAAGATAATAAACATTAATATATTTTTTAAAAGATAATGGATATTCATAGTTTCATTTAAAATTCTCTTTTCAGTTCTTCATTGTATGAAGACCTTTTAAAATATTTCCTGGTGAATGTCAAGTCCAGAATAAAAAAAGAGCTTACTGGTAACTTTACAGAGGGTAGTTTCAGAGCGATGAAGAAGCCAGATTGCAAGAGGTTAATAAGTACAATTTAGAAAATAAAATTTAAAAAAAATTTTTCTAGGAGTCTGGTTATGAAAGGAAGATAGAGGATGCTAACTTAAGGATGGTAGAATCAAGTGAAAAGTTTATTTTGTTTTTAAGGACTGGGAGACGTAGGCACATTTATAAGAAGCAAGGAAAGAAATAATGACAGATGGAACGCAGTTTGGGGGAAAAGGAAGGGAGGAGGGAATAATCTGGGAGCTGGCCTCCAACATCCATCACCGCACGAATAAAGTAAGAAAATTTGGAACTATGAACTTAAAAAAAAAAAAAAAAAACAGGTTGCCAAGACAATGTTACTTTTCTCTTCTGTGGCCAGTGGCTGGTTATATATAAATATAGGGAATGAACTATGACTGATGCCTACCTCTCATTTTCTCATTTCCATTTTCACTCTACCCTACTCATGGCCTACTCCAACTCCTTCCAACTTTTCTTTCATGCCCTTAGAAATACCTCTTGTATAATGAAAACTTCCCTTCATCCTGAACTTCTTTATATCTCTCACACTCCTATATATGACACTTTACCTTTTCTCCTTCACATACCCCAACACATGAGTCCTAGAAGTAAAGAAGGCATGCTGCTTGCACTACTATTTCCTGACCATTACCTCCAATTACTCAGCAACCTCTCTCCTGAGAAGGGGAAAAAAAAGGAAGGGAAGAAAAGAAAGTAGGGAGGAAGGAAGAAAAGAACATGAAGGAAGGAGGAAAAGAAAAAAAGGAAGGAAGGAACAAAGGGAGGGGGGATCAAGTGTCAATATGTATATTTTTGTGTTAACTATTATATATTCAAAAATGCTTTTCAAGATACATTAAAAAAGGAAGCATCTATTTAGTGTTGTGGGCAGGTAAGACACATCTATATTTAACTGTCAGAAGAACAATATAGACCAACATGTAACTACATCAAAATTATACATTAAAAAAATAAAATCTATTCCTTTTGAAAGGAAGACAAGAAGAAAAAGGACAGGAGGAAGAAAAGAAAAATGTCAATGAACTATTATTAAAATATACAGAAGACAGCAAAGAAGTTCAAAATGGGCCATAAACAGGGCAGTTCTGTTATGTTAAATAAGATATATCTTGAAAAGAAAATGAAAGCAATAGATTGTTTTATATATAATCCCTTTCTTTGCATTGATAAATATTAAAATATTCACATTTGATGTTTACTAGGTTTATAACAAAAAGGAAAAACTTTTTATTTAATTGAGAAGAGTTGAGGTATCTAAAGAACCATCATACAGAAGTAGAACATTCTGCTTGGCCACAGAGAGCAAAACTAGAAGCAATGAGTTAATATTGGGATGGCACATTTAGATTGGATGAAAGGAAAAATTTTTTATCAGTTATCCTCAATTGGAATAGGCTGTATTGGCAGGTCCTCCTCATTGGGAATTTTTAAGTAAAGGTTAGGAAGAAATCCGAAAGGATTTCTTAATTCAAAAATGAGTTGGACCAGAAGTTCTCTGAACTGCCTTAAAATTCTGTAATTGCTTTTTGGGGTTTTAGTCCCACCTCTGTCATTTGCTAAGTACAAAGCCAGAAAGATTTATAAGAAAAGAAGTCTACCTAGTTATATAGTTAAGTGTCAAAATAAAAGAGAAATGATTCTTGTATTTCTTTACAGGGATGAGGTTGTAAAGTCATATATAAATAATAAAATGTTACCATGCCAGGTGTTTTGCTAAGTAAGCTCCAGGAATACAAATATAAGAAAATTCTTGCCCTTAAGTAGTCCTATGAGGCATAAAACAGGTTCAAAGTTAAGTAAACAAAGAACAAGCTCAAAACAATTTGGGAACATAATGGGTGGAAGTTTACAAATATGAGAGAAATTAGAAAAAGGCCTCTTGAAAGCAGTGATACTTGAGTGAAAACCTGAAGAAAGTCAGAGGTTCCACAAAGAAAAGGTGATGGTGTATATTTCAGGCATTGGGTGGTAGGGAGAGGATAAAGAAGCAGCTTATGTAAAGGCTGTACAAATGCTGAAGAACACAAGCCAGTCTGGCTGGAGTGGAGTACAGAATACACGAGAGGGAGCAATGTGTGAACATCTTAGAAAGATGGGTTGAACTTAGATTGTAAAAAGTTTCCAAGTGAACTTTTCTACAAGTATAGGGAAGAGGGATAGAAATTGATAATTAGGGTGGATAGTAGGGTTAAATGAAGATATTTTAAAAAGGGAAGACATTTGGGTATGTTTGAAACAACTGAAAAAAAGACCCAGTGGATAAGGAGAATCTGAGGAGAAGTAGTTAAATAAAGAGGCTGTTAAAAGAGCTGGAAGTTTAAAGGGACTAATCAGAGATAGCAAGAAGGTTCAACTTTTCTTCCAAGACTGACAGGATGGGGGTTGATTTTGAGGAAATCTCAAATGTGGGAAAAGGAACTCAAGACAGACTAGCTCAATTTACTCAATGAAACCTGAGGCTAAATCTTCAGACAGAAACAAGGTGACTAAAGAAGAGAAGATTTAGAAGAACCATTGTAGGAGTACAATAGAGAGCTGATCAGAGAAAAATAAAAGGATTTATTGCAAACAGGACAAATAGCCTTTAAGATTGGATAAACAAATACTATTACATTTATAACAGTAACCTGACACTAAAAGTGCCCCTCTTTTATTATCCTTAAAACAGCAGTCATCTTAATAATGAATAGTCTCTATTTCATGCAGAGATCTTTCATTTTATTGAAGATTCTGTACATACCACTATCAGGAGAAAAAAAAATCTGAGCTAAAATTAAACAGAAACAAGACTTACTATATCCAAAAACATTCCTTGAGAGCACTAAAATGTTATACATAAGATGAAAATTAAGAGTTTTTGCTTACCTCTTCTGATAAAATGGGATCTGTAACATGTTTTGTCTTAGGTAGATGTTTATGATTTCTACTAGATGTACCTAATAAAATACAATGGTTGGATTTTAGTTCCTCATAACCTAGACCTTATGTCTCTTTCATACTTAGTTGTATATGATTATTGTAACAATAAAAACTGCCTTTTTGAAGGTCAAATGCGCATACAAAATAAAAGGTTGAGGAAACTACAAGGGGTCTATATCAAAGGTGTCAAATATTGTAACTAGCATTACTCCCAAGTGCAGCTTGACTAGATTAAAATGTAATTAGAAATATTTCACAAAATAAATAAAAATATAAACATAGATAACATTAAATTTTTAACCTAAATCAACATGCAGCCTAAAGGGATCCTGTAAATATGGACTGTTGGTTAGTCATTTCTGACTCTTCAGGAATTTCTTGGCAAAGATACTAGAGTATTTTGCCATCTCCTTCTCCAGTGGATTAAGGTAAACAGAAATTAAGTCATTTACCCAGGGTCCCACAATTACTATCAGAAACTGAATTTACGGTTGCAGTTGATCAATGATGGACAGAATCAGCTACACCCAGAGAAGGAACACTGGGAAATAAATATGAACTATTTGTATCTTTGTGTAACAAGAGAACTATATGGATTTGCACACATAATTGTATCTAGGATATACTTTAACATGTTTAACATATATGGTACTGCCTGCCATCAAGGGGAGGGGATGGGGGGAGGGAAGTGCAAGGGACAATGTTGTAAAAATTACTCATGCATATGTTCTGTCGATAGCAAGCTATAATTTAAAAAAAAAAAAAAAAAAGCTGAATTTAAACTTATGTCTTCCTGAATCCAGGTCCAAAGGCTCTATCTGACGAGCCACCTAGCTGCCTCCTATCTATGGATTAGTGGCCACCATTTCTTTCTGAGTTTGATAGTACTGGTCTATGCTAAGCTAACGTGGCAAAGTGACAGAAAACTAAAATATTTTCTGATATAGGATAATGTTACTGAATTTAAATGTTTCCTCAAACCAATACTAATAAGATGTTTTTGAGTTACTGTGGCCAAAAAAATTAGTAATGAGACTTTCCAAATTTAGTAAGGCTGGTCCTGACATGATAGACTAAGATACATTAAAGATATGGCACAATTTTGGCACAATTATATAACAGAAATACCCTGACTCAGGAGTCATCGATTCTACGCTCATTTATCATCTCTTTGATGCTGGGCAAATCCCTTAGCCTCCCTGGGCCTCAATTTCTTCATCTGTAAAATGAAAGGTTTGACTTAATGGGCCTCTGAGAATCCATCGAGTTCGAGAACTTAAATTTATAAATCTACAGGTTATATTTCACTATATCAATGATAAAACTTTTGCATTTAAAAAATGCCTGACATGGAAAATGTGTAAAATGCAAAATTTGTAATTGTGCATAGGCAAGTGTTTCTATTAAGAATAAAACAAATTTTGCAGCTTGTAATCTTTAAAACTTTAAACCACAGACTTTTACTAAGTACTTAACCTGTGCAAAGCAATAGTCTGTCCCCAAAAGTGTAAAAAGTAAACAGCAAAAAAAGAAATCTTTATATTTCAATTGTCACTCTCTCTATCCCCAAAAAAGAAAAAAGAATTTAAAGTCAATTGGGATTTCTTAAAAGTTTTTAAATTTTTCTATGGAATGTGCCTTTAACTTTTGAAACAAATATCAAGTAATAAAAATTGTCAATAATCAGGAAAAGTAAAGAAAACACATGTAAACACATACCATCAGATATCCCATTTAAGTCAACAGGATTTGGTTTATTTGCTGACAAAGCAGGGGGAATGTATGCCGATTCATTTTTATGCAAAATCAAATCATCAACAGAATCGGGGGTAACCACTTCCCGTAACATCTTCACTGGTATTTTAACACTCTTCTGCTCTTCAGAGTGAAATCCCTTGGAGTGAAAGAGACTGCTGCTATGAAGATTAGTCCCATTCTTAAGGAGAAAGCAATCTTCTGTTTCCATTCAGTTTTCACAACAAAATTTTTGTTACTTGAAATCTGAAGATTCCTGAGGAGAGAAGAGAGGATGCAAATCAGTTTAAACTTCAAAATACTAAAAATTATTTCAGAAGAGTGAATTGTCAAAATAATGAAAAATACCTAGAACTAAAGGAATACTGAGATAAACTAGAAATAAACTGGGGCAATTAAGAATATCGCACAGCTCATTTATATAGTTTGTTTTTTAGAGCATTTAGGTGGTACAGGGAGGGCAGCTGAGCTGGAGTCAGAAAAACTCATCTTCCTGACTTCAAATCCAACCTCAAATACTTACTAGCTAGATGATCCCTCTTAACCCTGTCTCAGTGTCATTTGTAAAATAAGCTGGAGAAGGAAATGGCAAACCACTTCAGTCAGTATCTTGTCAAGAAAACCCCAAATGGGCTCAGGAAGAGTCGTACAGGACTGAATAATAAGAAAACCTTTTTCAAAGCATTTTTAAAATCATTTCATTTGATCCTCGGAACAAGCCCGGAAGTCAGTACCAATATTATTTATAAAGCGTTTATAACACTCTTTCCCAAGGCATTTTTGAATTATCCTCTTATTTGATTCTCACAAAAACCCTTGAAAATAGGTGCTATTGTTGTCCCCATTTTACAGGTGAGGAAAGTGAGGCAAACAATAATTAAAGATTTTGCAAAGTCACACAACTACTAAGTTTCTTTTGAACTCGGGTCCTTTCAGACCCCGGACCCCAGAGCATTATCCCCGTGGACCTTAAAATAAGGAGAGCAGATCCGTACCAATCCTTTACATATACATCAATCAGACAAACGAAAACAATAACACACGCCTAGTTGATTGGGGAGGGGATGATAAAGGAAGAGAAGTTCTACAGCAGAAGTCAAAATGACTCCCCTAAGTGGCCAACTCGGTCCCCAGAGATAGGGGCGTGGGGCGGGGCGGAGGGGGGGAGGGGGGGAAGGGGGGAAGGGAAGCGTGGGAGCGAGGGCGGAAGAGAGTTGCACGATACAAATAAATCTATAGATAATAGTCAACTTAACCAGTCTGCAGAGAGAAGTGACTTCGCTTCCTTCCCGGAGGTGTAGGGCACCTTTCCCACCCCCTCACGGGTTCTGCTTCCCAAATGCGCCAGTACCTCACAGATTACCCTAGCAACAACTGTTGCCCGCCAGCTTCCCTTTAAGCCTGAGTCCTTGAAACACCTGACGCATGCGCTCTCGCAAATGCTTCCATCTGAGTCCGACCAAAAGACCGGGGGCCTTCGGGAGTGTTCACTTATCCCTCCCCGGCTGGAAACAAAGGCTAACCATGAGAGTTCTGAGGCGTTAAAAAAAATTTTTTTTTAATTAAAAAAAAAGGGGGAGAGCGAATCACGAATTTTGTTGATTTTAATTTTCCCCTCCTTCCAGCTTAAAAAAACAAGTTTTCTTTAAATCACATGCTTTGGTAAAAGTTACACAAAACGGAGATAGCTACCAGAAAGTTCGAAAAGTGTCAAGAAACGCTAGCCGTGATTATAATTAAATGTAACTCCCAAGACCGTTGCAATACGGTAAATATGTCTTTTGACAAAAATCCGCAGATTCGTGCGAGGGTTAGCAAGGGGTTCATGAAACTCTGGCATTGCACCAAAGGAAAAGGGGGGAGAAAAAGCAATAAAAATAAAATGCAATCTTTGATTTCCTTCACAAGCTAATTGTACAATATTTCAGAGTCTGATTCTTTTTGTACAGCAAAATAATGTTTTGGTCATGTATACTTATTGTGTATCTAAGTTATATTTTAATATATTTAACATCTACTGGTCATCCTGCCATTTAGGGGAGGGGGTGGGGGGGGTAAGAGGTGAAAAATTGGAACAAGAGGTTTGGCAATTGTTAATGCTGTAAAGTTACCCATGTATATATCCTGTAAATTAAAGGCTAATTAAAAAAAAAAAAAAAGGAAGATAAATTCCAAGTCCAAACAAGTAATTTAAAATAAAATTTTTGAGTGTAAATTTAAAAAATAAATAAATAAATAAAATGCAAAAGCCGGCAGAGAAGCCAGGCTTCTCGGCGGAACCCTCAGCTGGAATGTGACGAATCTGCGGTTGCAGGAGGAAAAGGCTATTTGACAGACGCCAAGCCCACGTGTTCTAGTCTCCTAGACCGCGGCGCCTGCCTGACTAAAGCCCGCAGCCTCCCGCGTGCCGCGGAGACCCAGCCCCAGACCGAGACCGAGAGCCCCGGACCCAGATCCCGAGCTCGGCTGCGCCGCCACGGGGCCTTGAGAGAAGCGCGCGATCCTGCAGGTGCAGTTGTATTCCTCTCCCTGTGACCCCGTCCTCCTTCTTCGATCTTTCCCGGGCCGGGGTCGCCCGGAACCTGGGCGCCCTGGCGGGATTCCCGGGGTGCACGTGGGTTTGGGAGAAGGAGCCTAGCCCGCGGGGAGGGGCGGCCTTGCCCGGCTGGGCGTTGCGGGAATTGGTGTCATCTGGGACCCATCCCGAAGCTCCACCGGGCTGCGCGGTCTCCTTTCTGCTCTTACCCAAACCTTTCCTCAGTGACCTTGGGGTCAGTTGGGGATTTTTTTTTGTACTTGGCTTGGATGCCTTCTGCCCCCCGCCCCGCCCTCTTGGGCTTCGTTTCTTCCAGGGCCCTGAAATGGGATGCCGGGTCTCCGGGGGGGAGGGGAAGGAGAAGGGCGACTGCAAACCGGAGAGGTTACGTGATTTGTCCAAGGTCACCCGGTTCGGGTGGGCGGGAGACTGGATTGAACTCCGAACCTCAGATTCCAAATCTGGTGTTGCCTGCGCCCTCCCGTTGAATTTCAAACCCTTTCAGGCCACAAGTATTTATCAGGTACGCAAAGCGCATCTCGTAAGGAAACTACAAATACATACAACAATGGGGAGTCATACTGCTAACAACGAGGGGCATTGGGAAAGGAGGGTGGCTTAAAAGGTGGAAAGCACAGAGGCAGAAAACTGAATGTTCTTTATAAGAAATAGCAAAGGAGACACTTTGTAGAAGAATGTTGGTAATCGGGTTGTGAGGGGTTTGGGGCGCCAAATGGATCACTATATGTTTTGTGCTACAAACAATAAAGAACTATGGATGTTTTTTGAGTCATGAAATGACTGGGCCCTTGCATATTTTTTTTAATAACTTTTTATTGACAGAACCCATGCCAGGGTAATTTTTTTACAACATTATCCCTTGCACTCACTTCTATTCCGATTTTTCCCCTCTCTCGCTCCACCCCCTCCCCCAGATGGCAAGCAGTCCTATACATGTTAAATAGGTTACAGTAGATCTTGGATACAGTATATGTGTGCAGAACCGAACAGTTGTCTTGTTTGCATGTTAATAACTTTGGCAGCTGTGTGTGGAAGATGATTGAAAAAGAAATTAAAGGGAGGCTGCTGAAAGGCCACTTAGGAGGCTTTTGCTGGCGAGATGATAAGCCTGCGCTAAAATTTCATAAATATATAGAAGGTGAGAGATGCAAGAGATGTTGAAATGTATAAATATGTACAAAATGTACTCCCCTCCCCCCCCAAAAAAAAGATAATCTATTCTTTTGATAAGCTCACAGTCTAAAGGGAAGATGACATGAAAACTGTATAAATCAGCTGTGTACAGGTTAAATGGGAAATAATCATGGAGGGCATTATGTTAAAGGGGCTTAGGAAATAATTCCTGTAGAAGTGATTTTAACTGGAACTTGGAGAGAAGGCGGAGATAAAAAGAGAAGACATTCCAGGTATGGGGGTCAGCTAATGAAAATTAAATCGGGAGGTAGTGGCTTGGTTAAAGACCAACTAGAAGATCAGTATCACTGGATTAAAGAATACTTGTTGGAGTCAAAAGTATAAGAAGATTGAGTTGGAGTGATTCCTAGGTATTGTATCTGGTGAATGATAGAGAAGTGTTTGGGGGAGAGGAGAAAATGAGATTTGTTTGGGAGGTCTGGTGATGTCCCATAATAATAGCAATTGTAGTGATTAGAGTTTTGCACAATTTGTCCTTATTTGATCTCACAACAACCCTGGGAGTGAAGTGCTACAGGTATTATTATTGTCACTTTAAAGATGAGAAAACTGAACTTCAGGGATGTTGTGCCATATTCAAACCAGAGGCAGAATTCAGACTATGACTCTGGCTGCCTCTCTTCATTTATTGCTTTATCTGCATAGTTGAAAAGAGTACTCATATTGAGAAAGTCACGGATCTAGCCTGGTGTGATCTCAATCATTAAGCATTTATTAAATACCTGCTATTTGCCAGATCCTAAATGATTAATCTGTGATTCAAGTACTGGTGGCATCTTACAAATGAAGAAACTGAGGTACGATGACTTCGTCATCATTAGAATCCAGGTTTCCCCACTGTCATTCATTCAATGAATATTTATTAAACATTTAACTATATGCCAAGCCTGAAATATTCGGTAATTTTTTTAATGGACAAAACATCTACTTGAGGTATCTGTTAATATTGAAATTTTGAATTAACAATTATTCAAGTCATTAGTCACTATCTTTGTTGTATTATGAAGCAGTAGAAAGTATATGTCGATTTTTTGCTTCAGAAATTCCACTCCCTCTTGTGGAAAAATAAAGAAACAGGGATGAATTGACTTCCTCAAAATTGCACAGATGTTGTTAGAGGTAGGATTGATGAGATTGAGAACCAGCACCAAATGATGGGGCCAATTCACCTGTGAAGAATTACAATAGCTTTCTCATTGCCAAAAGGAATTTTTATTCACGAGAAGAAGTAAAACAGATGCCAAGAGTGGTAAATATGAAATAGATTTGGGAGAGCATAGAATTAACTAGGGAAAAGAAAGGTTCCTCTGTAGATTTCACAATTAACCAGGAGGAAGGGAATAGCCATGAGGTAGGAGTATGCCATTAACTGGCAGGCTAAATCCATAGAGGAGTTTAACACCTAAAAGAGTCTGTTAGCTATAACAAGGAGAAAGACACCAACGAGGTAGAATGCCTTGGTGGGTTAGCCCACATGGGGTTCTGCATAGATGAATTAGCTCATGGACAGATTTATGGGGAAATTTAACCTCAGGGTTTGGCATTATAACTTGACTTTCTGATTGGATATTTCCACAGAAGTGAGTGAAGCTTTAAGAATATACTGATTCCTATCTGAGTGCCCTTCCCTGCTCTCCTCAGTGAGTAATCTTACCCATATTTGAGACTTTGTCCTAATTACCCAGGATCAAGACCTGAGAGAAAGCTCATTGACTTGTTGCCCATTGTATTCCATTGCCCCACAGCTGCATGTTGACCTTAAAAACAATTGTTTCAAAACAGCAGAGCTAATATTGTCAGCTTTCAAAAGTTAAAGTTAAAATCTTTCTTCTTTGAAGGTATTCCATTTCAAATCCAGCAGATAATAGTTGAATCAAAGGAATGTTAACTAATTTTGAGAGGAGCCTAAATTGTTCTTAATAGCTGAATGTGGGTGACAGAGCCTGCCATAATTGTGGATAAGAATTTGCCATTAGATGTGACATGGCAATAAAATCATCATAGGAAATGATTTAGACAAACTAGTAAATTATATTTATTAGCGTGAATGAACATATCTGCAAATTTAATTTGCTATATTATTATTAATATTTGGAAGATAAAAGTGTTCTCAGAAAACACAGTATTAAATGGAAAAAATTTATAAGTGTCATTTCAAAACCACATGAGGGCACTACATGACTTTATTTTCCTACAGTTCAGATTGTTGGACTTTCATTGTATTTTCTGCCATTTGGGGGAGTTTCCTCCAAATGCAGTATTACAACCCTGAAATACATTAAAATTGTTAAAAGTATTAAATATAACCTTCATACTATCTGATTACTATGTCAGAAAAATTAATTCTAAACTAATTTTAAGAAAATGAAAATATGAAAAGCTTTTGGATCTTGAGTTAGTTGATCAGATAAATTTCTTTCACATAAAAAAAAAAAAATAGCAAGGAAACCTGTTCTTGGTTTTGGGTGCAATTGAGAACTTGGAAGAGCTTAGTTTGCCATTTGACCTACTGTACTACAGTGAACATACTGTATTTGTTCAGCAGTTCTAAAGACTGAAATTTCTTTCACATTAAAAAAAAATAGCAAGGAAACCTGTTCTTGGTTTTGGGTGCAATTGAGAACTTGGAAGAGCTTAGTTTGCCAGTTGACCTACTGTACTACAGTGAACATACTGTATTTGTTCAGCAGTTCTAAAGACTGAAAATCTAGTAGCTAAACCTTTGTACTTTCATCTGGTGCGCTTTTGTTAAAAGTTCCTTGATGCTTGTGTTATTGACCTTATTTCAGCTTTTGAAAAAAAATACACCAAAAAAGTGATTTGATTCGATGATTATTTCCAGAAAAGTAGTCTTTCCAGTTCTTAAGAGTTATATAAACTGGTTTTAGAGGGGGAAGCCAAACATAATCCAAGCCTTTGTTAACAACATAGAACTGACTCATCTTATATTGTTAAATCCCCTAGAAGTTGGGAAACTATCACCTCATTTTCAATTCATATTATTAGAGTACTTGAAGAATGCTTTGATTCTCTGTAGGTGGTAAAAGAGGATCATGATCTACATGGCAGTGTTTTAGCATTCATGAAGATGTTCCTGCCTGGACTTGATTGTTCCTAGCTTTTTTCCACTAAATGTAGAAATGCAAGAGGAATATACTTTTTTTTTTTTCAATTTGCTTATAATTTGGGGTGACAGCAATTGTGTCTAGACTTTCAGAGAACATGTCATAGGTACAAAATCAATGTTTTTTTTCATTGAAAAGATGAATTTCTATGTCATGAGAAGCATATTATGGGAAGCACTTGTCAGTTTTCCAAATGCATTCTAACTACCTCTTACTATCCACCACTGGTCTTCATTGGCTTATTATCTGTCTTGGACAGAAAGACTTAGCTAACTTGATTCAATATCTATCTAGTTTCATGTGCTGGTATTCACAAACAGCAGAGGAAAATAGAAATATACACTAATAAGAATTGTGTTTTCAATTTTAGTTGCATATGATCCTTACTGCTTGTTATCTTTTCTGAATTCACCTTATTTTTTTAATTTGGTTGTGTGATTGCTTTTTTATGTTTTTAAAAGTAATGATTTATTGGTTTTAGTCCTTTGTAATTTTCTTCAATTATATGTAAAATAATTTTTGAATTCTTTTTAAATTTTGAATTCTAAATTCTACCCTCTTCCTTGAGATAATAAGCAATCTGATGTAGGTTATATATAAAACATATTTCCATATTATACATTTTGTGAAAGAAAACTCAAGCTAAAAAAGAAATGGTTTGCTTCAGACTGCTTTCAGACTTCATATTATACATTTTGTGAAAGAAAATTCAAGCTAAAAAAGAAATGGTTTGCTTCAGACTGCTTTCAGACTTCATCCATATTATACATTTTGTGAATGAAAACTTAAGTTATAAAAGAGTTTGCTTCAGACTGCTTTTCAGACTAGATCATTGTATTGCTGCGAATAGCTAAGTCATTCACAGTTGTTCATCTCACAATTTTGCTGTCACTTTGTATAATATACTCTTTGTTCTGCTCACTTCATTCTGTATCAATTCATGTAAGTCTTTCTAGGTTTTTCTGGAATCATCCTGACCATCATTTTTTTATATCACAGTAGTATTCTATCATAAATTACATAGCACAACATGTTTGGCCATTTCTCATTTGATAGGCATCCCCTAAATTTCCAGTTCCATACCACACCTCAAAAAAAAGACCTAATATACCTTTATGGAAATAGGTCTTTTTCCTCTTCTTTCTAAAATTTCTTTGGGATATAGACCTACTAGTATATTATTGGATCAAAGAATATACAGACTTTTATAGTCCTCTTGGCTTATAGACCTCAAAGACTAACCTAAAACCAACTTCATTTTTCAGAAGAAATGAAGCTTAGGGAGATAAGATGATTTGTTCAAGATCACACAGGTATGAAGTATGAGAGACAAGAGTTGAGTCAATACTCTCTCCAATGACATGTTACCTCCCTTAATTTCTTCTTTCATACCTTATTTTAGTGTTACTTGCCCCGAGTATTGAGCCTTTCCTTTTATAACTTATTAACATAAATTTTCCTCTGAGGACTGTTTTTCTTGTGTTTCATATATTAATTGTCATTAAAATAATTATAATTTTCTAATTGCTTTTATATTTTCATAGTTTCCCTCACTAGAATATAAACTTCTAGAAGGCAATGATAGTTTGGTTTGGTTTTGTCTTCTTCATCACTTAGCACAGAGCCTAGTCAAGTACATAAAAGTTAGTTGAATATCAATACAATTATTTTCTATTATTTAATTTTTTAAAATCTCATTCAGAATATCATTACTTAACCTCTGTTTAGATCTGTACATTTTGCTTATATTTCCTTTTATTCCAGTGCTGTTTCTAATCGTATTATTATTATACATTTATAATTATTACATATTATTAATCGCATTTGTTATTTGTCTTTTTATATTTGTTTGGCTCCTTTATGTTTTGTTACATGATCAAGTTTTGCTAATATACAAGATCAACCTGGGAATGGGGGAATAAAAGTGTATACTACCATGTAGTGTAGTTTTATACTTGATTCTTTGTAGGGTCATGAAACTGTCATTCTTTATGTCTGTCTCCCAGCACAATTACTGCCACCAATCATTGCTGTTTGGTAGGTTGCCAGTAAGAAGTCCAAATCTTCCAACAACCCTCCTAAGAGTGTTGAATGAATGAGCATATTAAGCACTTATTAGGAATCAAGCACAGTACTAAGCACTAGTGATGTAAATAGAAGACAGTTCTTCTTGTAGATAATGATCCAATTTGGAGAAACAGTATACAAAAGAAAGTTGAACTGCAATTTAGAAAAACTCAGAAGTTCTAAAAGTATATCAAAGGGTATGTGGGAAGACCCTTAGATCCTTATGGTGGGAGGAGGAGGAGGTACTTGGTTAAGTCAAGAGACCCTTAGAATTAGCAAGCAAAGCAGATTTCTTCTTTTTAAGTTTAGCAGACTTTCCTTATCCTAAAGAAGAGTTGGCAACTATGTTATTTCAAATCTTATGAATCAAGTAGACTTAATGGTTCTGAGTGTTCAGAATAAGAATTGTGTCACCTTAGGATTTATGTGAAACTGACAGAGACAGATTGAAATGGTAACTGGCTTTCTTTACTAATAAATATTAGACCAGTTCCTACAGTTAACAATATGCATTTCTTAGTGACATTAATATCAAAGGAATTTAAAATATCAACATACAGAAAATCCTAGAAAGTACACAAAAAAGATGAGAGGAAAATAGAGAACCATAAAGAAATAGCTCGAAATGAAGGGGGTAAAAGGATGAGAAAGTGGTCTAGAGGTTATTTTAAAGGGAAAACAAAGTACTTTCTTGAGCCAAATTCACCATCTTCAAAGACTGGTTCTTGCTTTTTTTATTCCTTGTCTAGCTAATCTTTTTTGCCTCAGCTTTTGAATAAAAGGAGCATACTTCCACTCAACATCTATACCCCTCAAACAGCAAATCAAAGAAATAATAATTTCATCCAAGAGAATTGACCTGCGCCAAGATAAACCCAGGAACTATATGAACACAGTCACAAAACACTTCTCACACAAATAAAATCTGTTCTAAACAATTGGAAAAATATCGATTTGTTCATGGGTAAACACCAAGCTCATATGATAAAAATGACAATTTTACCTAAACTGATGTACTAGTTGATAAATGGTCAAAGAACATGAGCAGACAATTTTCAGATGAAGCTGTTTACAGCCATGTGAAAAATGCTCTAAATCCCTACTGATTAGAGAAATACAAATTAAAACAACTCTAAAGTACAGCTTCACACCTATCAGATTGGCCAAAATGACAGGAAAAGATAAATGCTGGAGGAAAATGGGGGGAAAACTGGAACAGTAATAATGCATTGTTGGTGAAGTTGTGAAATGATCCAGCCATTCTAGAGAGCAATTTGGAACCATGCCCAGGCTTATCAAACTGCATTGCTCTTTGATCCAGAGGTTTTACTACCGGGATGTTTGTCCCCAAAAGGTCATAAAACAGGGGAAAGGACCCACATATGCAACAATTATTTGTAGCAGCTTTTTGTAGTGGGAAGGCATTTGAAATGGAGTGGATGCCTAGCAATTGCTGGGCACTTATGAATGTAATGAAAGGTTATTGTTCTGTAAGAGATGTGGCTGATCTCAGAAAAGTCTGAAAAGACCTACATGAACTGATAAAGTGAGCTGAACCAGGAGGACATTATAAACAATAACAGCAAGATTGTGTGATGATCAACTTTGATACTTAGGCTCTTTTCAACAATGAGGCAATCCAAGATAATTCCAATAGATTTGGGATGGTAAATATCCACATCCAGAGAGAGAACTATGGAGACTGAATATGGATTAAAGTTTATTATTTTTACCTTTTTTTTGTTTGCTTTTCCTTTCTCATGATTTTTTCCCCTTTTCTGATTTTTCTTGCACATCATGACAAATATGGAAATATGTTTAAAAGGATTATTCGTGTATATAACCCATATCAGATTATTTTCTGTCTTGGGAAGGTTAGGGAAGAAGGAAGAAAAAAAATGGATACACAAAATCCTACAAAAATGAATGTTGAAAACTCATGTGTTTGGAAAAGTAAAATGTAATTGGAACGGGGGACTCATATTCCATCTTATTTCATATTGTTTTCTAGCCATTGCCCTTTCAGTTCTCCATTCATTCATATCTTTGATAACTAATTGATTGTCTCTCTGTACACATTGATTGTGTGAGATTGGAATTCAGTCCAAGTTTTGAGCCTTTGCTTGCTCAATGCTTTTGACAATTGCTTCTAACATTGCTGTTTTGATATATCTATAATACAGAATATGTACCTCTTATGTTTAGAACATGGCCTTATCTATAGTAGGTAATTTACAACTTTGTTCCTCTTCCTAACATTTTTCTGTCAGATATACCGAGTCTGATTCCTGATAGTCTGATGGCCCCACCTCATAATCATGTCTGTAAGTCACCTCAGTAATCCCTGAAATACTGCCATTTCTTGTTTTTCAGTCACATCTGATTTTATATGAATTCATTTAGATTTTCCTTAGCAGAGATAATGAAATGGTTTTCCATTTCCTTCCCCAGTTCATTTTACAAATGAGGAAACTGAAACATACAGGGTTAAGTGATTTGTCCAAGGTCACAGGGCTGGTGTTTGAGACCAAATTTGAAAAGCAGAATTTTCCTAACTACAGCTCCTGCACTTTATCCACTGTGTCACCTAAGTGCCCAAAGTCTTGCTTGTGTGTCCCAAACTTTTTTCCAACCCCTCCAACATGGGTAAGAGAAAAATTATTTTCTTCAAGGAGATGTGGCCAACCCTCAGATAATCAGAGAGTCATCCTTTAGTCAAGGTGATAAAGCCATAGGCTCTATCCTCTTCTCCCTTTTCCTTTTCCTTCTAAACAGTTCCACTCTTAAGATTTAGCTGAAACTGCTCTCTACTGATTCTTCACATAATCCCATGTTAATAGTTCAACTGGAGGTATGAGAGGATCTCTGAAAAAATTAAGAGAATTAATATTGTGCTACACTACCCCCAAATTTTTCTGGAATATATTTAGATCTCTTTAAGAACCAAAAGAGAAATAAATACCATTGCAATATGATCAGTTACTGAAAAGTCATTTGGCATAATATGAAAATCCTCTGTCTTCCCCCACTTGGGAGGAAACATTTAAAATATAGGCTGGTCTCTAGAAGAGATCCGGTGTGAATTATACTTTTTTACATTTCATGTGACTAAGGCAAAAGAAGTATTCCTAAAAGAACAGAAGTAGGGCTTCAGAATGAGGAGGGAAGGAAGAAGGATAATTTAAGAACAGGCTGTGTAATGACAGGAAAATTTTGACTTGTGTAGGAATTTGGAGTAGGCACTCTGTTACATTCTTGGGTAGTTTTTTTAAAAATCTAAATTTTTCCTGAATTAGAAGCTAGATGCCCTGAGAAGGAAGTAACATCTTGTCCTTTAAGGAATGATGAGAGATTGCTGGGTATTGTTTTGTCTTAGATTAAACTATAGTCAAGGGGAAGAAGGGTAGAGTATTAGTAGCAAATGACTCTCTGCTTACAACTATAGAAAAGTTTATTGTATTCCCAGGACGTGTATGGAATACATATTAGAAGATATTTGTGAAAACTTGTCAAGACAAATGGCTGCTAAAAAACTGAACACCATAACATGTGTTACTTTTATTTCTGCTGCTTACTAAAGGCAATGGATGCAGAAGAAGAAGAAGAAGAAGAAAACTCATTTGGAAAGTGCATTTAAAAGACATTGAGAATAAGGTTTTTAGACCATAGCTTTAAAAAAGCATTTATTTTAAAATGCCTGCTATATGCCAGGTACTGTGTTAAATGCTTGACAAATATATTTTCATTTGATCCTCAAAACAGCCATGTTTGAGGAAATTGAGGTGGCCTAAGATTATCTGATTCACCCAGGTCGGATGGCAAATTCGAACTATGGTCTTTTTTCCTGACTGAACTTAGTGCTGTATTCACTGTGATATCTAGCTTACCTTGGTGTTTTGCAGATATCCTGAAAATCTGATCAAACAAAAGGGAATAAATGGGGAAGACAAAACTAGCTGTGTATATAGCCCAAACCAAATATCATAGGGATTACAATTAAAAACAAACAAACAAAAAAAAAAAATGTGCTGTATCATCTTGTAACAGTGGTTGATGATGGTACTGAGGCAGCTACTTGTTTACTTCTGAGAAAGAGATCTGCATTCCCAGACCATAACAGAACCTAAAGATAAAAATCCAAGAAAAAAATAATGAAACACAAATGATTATGGAGAAATGCCCAAATATATAAAAGTAGGATGAATTAGCAGTCCTAATACAAAAAGATAAAATTGTCCTTATAATTGATACTGAAACTTGGTGGAATCAAATCCACAACTGAAATATGACTCAAGAAAGATGTCTTATTAAAAAGAAAAAGGATAAGAAAGGAAGGTGGTATATCCAGAGAAAGAACTATGTAGAGTCTGAATACAGATTGAAGCTTACTATTTTTCACTTTTTTGGTTGTTTTTTCTTTGTAGTTTTTTACTTTTGTTCTAATGCTTCTTTCACAACATGAATGATATGGAAGTATGTTTAATCTTATGTTAAATTTGGAACTCAAATCTTATTTTTCCATTTCCATTTTCATTTTTTCTTTTCTTTTTTATGTTGTTATAGCTTTTTATTTACAATATATATGGATGGGTAATTTTCTAGCATTGACAATTGCAAAACTTTTTGTTCCAATTTTTCCCCTCCTTTCCCCACAATTAACCTGTGAAGGAAATCAAAAATGCTAGTGGACAAAAATAGAGGGATTGGAAGTTCTATGTAGTTGTTCATACTCATCTCCCAGAGTTCTTTGGCTGGGTGTAGCTGGTTCAGTTCATTACTGCTCTATTGGAACTGATTTGGTTCATCTCGTTGAAGAGGGCCACGTCCATCAGAATTGATCATCATATAGTATTGTTGTTGAAGTATATAATGAGCTTCTGGTCCTGCTCATTTCACTCAGCATCAGGAACTCAATCTTATAAAAGTCATTGTTAAGCATCTTGACATGTAATTGGAAAAAATGAAGTAGTATTAAATGGGGGCAGGGAAGAAAAGAGGGTAAGGGGATTAGAGAACTGGATGGAAGCATGTTATATGAAGGTATTGTAAAGGAAGAAATTGAGGTATTATAGTGGTAGGCCATGTTAGAGGACATATAGGTGAAGGTCAGTGGAAGAAACAAAACAGGGTCGTTTTTGTTTGTTTATTAGTCAATGTATTCCACAGGCCACCCAGACAGAAAAAGAAAATGGATGAGGATTTAGATAAATAGATTTCAAATTTGTCACAGCCATGGGACTTCAACTATCTTGACATCTGCTAGGATTGTCTCTGTCAGACAAAAACAAGACCACTTTGATTTGCCTTGGTGTGATCACTTCATTTTCAAAAGGAGAGGAATAAACGAGGGAAAGAGAAGAAATTGGTTGCTAGGGTTTGAAATCTTAGTAAACTTAGGGTTAGGGGAGCATGATTAATAATCTCTTAAGAGATAGTGAGATGAGGGAAGAGCCAGGCATGGCTTATATGAATTTGGGGAGAACTTGTGTTGTAGGATGATGGGATTATACAAATTGGAATTAGGCAAGGGTTATTAAACTTGAATAAAATTTTTATACCACAAAGGCAGACACTTCTGATGAAGAACATGGATAAAAGTGGTCTAGAGTGAGTGAGGTGAGTGCACAGAGAATCTCTGATCAACCTAAACTTTTAAAAGATCCACGCAAAACATGGAATCAAGAGTCAATAACAAAGAATAAAAGGTACACCTAGCATGGGTTCTGTAAGGAGTGTCAGAAGTCCTCAGGCTGATGAAAGATGAAAAGAACCAGAAACCCTGAACAGTAACTATCTAAAATAGTATTATCATCTTAAGGAATGGAGTATATTTCACTGTCCCCTTTTTCCTTTTTTTTCCTTTTGGAATTGGGGAGGCAGATTTCTCTTATTTGTATGACAGGACAAAAAAAGGAAAAACTTAAGAACAGGGCAGGGAGATGTGATGGTAAAGCCATATGAGGAAGGAACAGGAGGGAATTTTTAAAAAAGATAGGCCAGAAGAAGGTAGGACAGTAATTTGTCATATAGACTAGGACAAAATTCCTTAGTTCTTATTTTGCTTCCATTTTTTTCTGCCTAGGAGAATGGTCCTTGTGCTAGAAAAGACAGGGGGAAAATAATTAAAAATTAATAATAATAGGTATCGCACATACATGTATGTAGCACGTAGCATTTTGAGGTTCACAAAGTGCTTTGCAAGTATTATTTGAACCCCAAAACAGCCCTGGAAGGTAGGTGCTATTATCCTCATTTTGCAGATGAGGAAATCTGAGGCAGAGGTTAAGTGACTTGCCCAAAGTAACTTGTAATGCTATGGACTGCATTTGAGCCCATGTTTTACCTCACTTTAGATCCATTTGCTTCTATGGCAAGCTTCATACTCGGTATAAATAAGAAATTAAGAAAAAACAAGGGTTTCCCTAATGAATCCAGGTCCCCTATTCTGTATGAATAACACAAAAAGAACTGGCAGGTTTTGTTTACTAGTCACTACTATAAAGGAATGGAGAATATGAAATATATTATTCCAGAATGTCATAGAATATAGAAAAACTAGTTATCACCCCTAAAGGGGAAAATGAAATATAAGATTTTCAAGTATTCTTAATGAAAAGACTAGAAACTTTGAGGTTCAAGTCCAGGAATCTGAGAAACCTTTAAAGGTAAGCACATATGGAAAAATCATAAGGAACTAAACAAAAAATTGCTTTCCATTCTGTTGTAGAGATAGATACATGTGGTATCCGCTGTACCCTGTCATCATTATAGATTAAGGTAGTCTACTTAATCAGAGGCCTTAAAGTAGTTCTGTCATGTTTGGTGATCTTTAAAAGAAAGAGTGGAAAGGGAGAGAGAAAAAATAGCTTTTGAATAATTCAAAAATAAACTTTAAAAAGAAAAGGAATCAATACTGGATTTGGGCAAGTAAATAATATGAAATAATTTTTTTTAAGGTTTTTTATTTATTTATTAAATTTTTTTTAAATTTTTTTTTTATTATTATAGTAACTTTTTATTGACAGAATCCATGCCAGGGTAATTTTTTTACAACATTATCCCTTGCACTCACTTCTGTTCTGATTTTTCCCTCCCACCCTCCATCCCCTCCCTTAGATGGCAAGCATGAAATAATTTTAAAAGAACAGATCGCACCAGACTAAGGGTAGTTTTTTTTTGAAAGGGTTGATGAATTGATAGATAATGGAATGTTGCTAGATTTTTAGCAAAGCACTTGATAAAATATATCATGCTATTCTGCTGGACAAGATAGCAATATATGTTGAATACACAGTTGGATGTTATACACATTTAAATTGGTTGGATGGCTCAGCGCAATATAATGTGGAAAATTGTTTTATACAATTGTATATCACATTGCTTATTATCTTTATGAGAAGAGGGAAGGAGAGAGAAAATTTGAAATTCAAAATATTATAAAGTGAATGTTTAAAATTGGCTTTTCATGTAATTGGAAAAAGTAAAATACCATTAAAAATTTAAAAAAAAACTAAACCAAGGAATAGTCATTAATAATTCAATACAATTTGAAACAAAGGTCTCCTCTGGAGTACTCTATTGGTCCTAATGCCATGTAACATTTTTATCAATTACAAGATAAATGCAGAGGTAGCATGTTTATATAACATATAAATAAATATAAATATATAAATAAACAAAAATAACATAAATCAATCTGAGGACAGTTAACACACTACAGTGGGCTAACAACTTCAGAATAAAAAATATATCAAACTATCAAATTATCAAATTAGCATTAAGCTAAATCTAGTAAAATTAAAGATCACACATAATGAAAATTGTTCTGAATTATTAGAATCAGAAGAAGGACATAAAACTTTTTCTCACATTGGGAAGCATAAGAAAAGTACATAGATGTGGAGGAAAACTTATGAGGATGAGTGGGCATTGACTGAACCTTTTTCTTGTTTGAAATGGACAAAAGAGGTTTGAACACACATCATAATGTAGAAAAACATCAAATGCCATGGGGACAGAATTATACTACTAAGGGAATACTCCAATCAAAACAAATTTCCTGATTTAAGGAAAGGAGATTAAATAAAAATTTAAGGGAAAGCTATACAAATGTTTCTTTTAATAATTGGGAAATTGATAGAAAAATTATTAGATACATGTGAAAGAATACTATGCTATAAGAAATAATTTCAGAAAATTCTAGGAAGTATAAATTGATGCACAATAAAGGAGAAACTAAAGAAACAATTTATATAAGGATAGCAACATTGTAAAGAAAAACAACTTGAAAGAATTAGATTTCAGATTAATGCAATGAAGTAACCATGAACTCTGGACCCAGAGGTAATATTAACTATCTCCTGACAAGTGATAAGATGGGTGCAGTTGTACATTTTCAGACATTGGCACTGTGTGGATTCCTTTTTTTTTTTTTTTTTTTTTTAACCAAACTTTATTACAAGGTGTTTCTTCTTTTTTTAATTGGAGTAGAAGGTTAGGAAAAAGGAGGAGTTAGCAATAGTAAGGCCCCCCAAAATCTGTTTTAAGTGAAGACAAAAAAAGAACATTTTTTTAAAGTAATGAGTAGAATTATTGTTTACTTTTTTTAAAGCAAACAATATGAATTGGAGATTTACCATGTCATTTTTGGCTGGGAATGTCTTGATGCTTTCGCTCAAACCACAATCCCACTCGCCCAAAAAAGAAATTACCTCTACAAAAAGAAGGGGGCAATTTGGCAGTGTTCTGGAAGATGGATTGAATTGGAAAGGGGAAGAGACAATAAATAGAGAATCAGTTGTGAGGTATTGAGAGTCTGAAATTGAATGATTATGTTAATAATGGAAAGGGAATGAACAAAAACTGATTTTGAGGAAGTGAGATTAAGGTTAAGAGCATTGGCTATATGAGCACCAACTTAAAAGTGATTTTTTTTTTTTTTTTTTTTTTTTTTTTTTTTGCCATGTAAAGTTTGGACATAGTTCATTAAGCATTTAAATGTGCTGGACTATATGCCAGATTACAAACAATTGTCCCAAATCTCTACAGTGTAGGTGATAGCCTCTGAAGTGCCTTCCTTTAAGCTATAAAATTCTTGGATTTTGTGAAAGGACAGTTTTGTATCCTTGAGAGGAAAAGAAAATTGATTAAGCTAGGATGGGCAGGGGTTAGTGTTCTGGGTAGCTCTTCATTATTTAAAAAAAAAAAATGTTTAAAATAATGTCCTGTTTCTGATCCTTAATTGTGTGTCTTTAGGCTACTTTACTTCCCTGAGCCTCAATTTCCCCATTTGTAAAATGAAATATTTGGACTAGATGGCCTCTTGAGATCCTTTCTTCCTACTTCTATCTAAACTTTATGATTCTATTGAAATGTTATCAACTTAGAATAGGCATAACTTTGTGGTTAAGAGAAGATTCAAATACTCAAAAAAGGTATTTTAACCCTGCTATTTTTCAATTTTATCGTTTGTCTTTACAAATTATATTTTAATTGAATTTATTTTTCTCTGAATAGAAATTGTATGCATAAATTAGTTTCTGCAGTTATCTTTTATTGGAAGATAATCTTTAAAGGGAACCCTTGGATTTTCAAGTTTAGAGTTCTCAGCAGAAGTGTGAATATTGAATTATAGTTGTTTTCCAAGATATAAGCCTAGATGTTCCAGAACTAACAATGGAGTAGTCACATTGGTTCCATTAATTCCAAAGATAACTTTAAAAGTTATCAGAGATCTTAAAGTTTACATAAATAGTGCATTTAATATTTTGTTACGAATGATTCCATAAATTAACACAGAAAAATGAAAGGAATGAACTACTTTAGATAGTAAATTAGGAATATACAGGACAGCTACTTATTTTGTCTTGGACCAACAAAAAATATAGTCTCTTGTCTTAAGAAGCTTAAGTTCTGACAGAACTCAGGAAAGAAAACATAAGACTATATGGAGACAATGAGGTTTTTTTTCCTTCAGTTTAATTTTTTTTCTTTTTTTTTTTTTAACACAGGTGACAGATCCACATATCAAAAACAATATGGCTGCACAAATATCAGAAACTGATCAAATTAAACAGGTGAGATTCATTTAAGGGGAGGAAAAATGAATTTTATAATAAAATTAAAACAGTATCGCAAGATGCATACTTGGCCAGAAGTTTCTTCAATCAGTTGTTCAGAATTTCAAAGAAGGATAATCAAGTGACAAGAATGTGAGATCCTTCTTTCCCTCCCCACTCCCCTTTGGCAAACACACAAGAAAAAGATAAATTGAACTTTAATTTGCAAATTAAAACTATGGCCTTATTTCTGTTCATTTGTAAAAGATATGACATTTGAATAGAAAATTTGTATTTTTTACTTTTGTTTTTATTTGTGCATTTTGCAAAATTGATGAATTTTTTAAAGAATGTTTTTCATTTTATATAATTCTGTGCCTAATTACTAGAACTCTGTACACTACTCACTAGATTCTTGGCACATGTAATTGAAAAATGACTTCTAGGACCAGTAATCTAAAATAGGACAACAGAAAAAAAAAAAGAAAGAAAATTGACTGATTTTGAATTTGTTCACAGTTTAAAGAATTTCTTGGAACTTACAATAAACTCACAGAAACCTGTTTTCTGGATTGTGTTAAAGACTTCACAACAAGAGAGGTCAAACCTGAAGAGGTATGTAACTTTTTCCACTGACATATGCCCTCATTTTCTTCAAAGAAACAAAATACAAAAGCCCCTTACTTACATAGTGTATTCTATTGATGATGTTTCTGTAATTTGTAAGACTAAGTTTTGAATCTTGGCCTTTTGTATGCCATCGCCCTAAGAATTTTGAGTAGTCTTCACAATTGAGTTGATTTTATTTCCATGTTAACAAGTCATTCATATAATCGAGGCAAACTTGTCAGAAAAGATGTTTGTTCCATCAGTTCTTAGGGTCATGGTTTTTCCTCTCTGTTCACCAAAGTACTATTAATTACATCAAAGAAAACTTGGCATATTCCCTCCAATTGATCCAGAATACTCATGTTGCTTTTGGAAATAGCCCAGCTTGAATTTAGTGTAACATGTTACAGAATTGGACTATGGACCCCCATCTTTTTTTTTTTTCTTTTTATTTTCCAAATTAAATTTCACTTAAGCACAAAGTGTTATAAGCTTCTTTCCTTTACAAGCTTTTGCTTAGCATTTTTTAGGAAAGTTGTGTCACTTTTTTTTGAGGGGCTTTTTTTTTCCCGTCACAGCTATAAATGAATTATATTTGAGTTCTTAGAATCAATTTTTTTTTTCACAAAAAGAAATGTTGGATTATTTTTGCTATTGTCCCTATCTTTTTTAAAAATCTTGAATGAGTTAGAGAAATGTACCAATAAAAGTAGCACAAAAGAATTTGCACCCCATTTGCTATCCATTTGTTAATTTTTTTTCAATATAATGCAAAGTCGTAGTAAAACCATCTGTGTTTTTGGAATACATCAATTTTAAAATAAAATTTACTGTCATCTCTCTTAATGCCTTCGTCCCTTTTTTCTAGTCTACCTGCTCAGAACACTGCCTACAAAAATATTTAAAAATGACACAAAGAATATCCTTGAGATTTCAAGAGTATCATATTCAACAGAATGAAGCTTTGGCTGCCAAAGCAGGACTCCTTGGCCAACCACGATAGAAAAGTGTTAATGGATGGACCTTTCCTTAAAGCATTGCCAACAGTTGTTTCATTGGAAGTGAGAGTTCTTTTGATCTTTAACTGTTGTGGATATTTTCACCAGCTGATTGTGAGCATTTTGCAAGTGGAAACCACTGAAGAAACAAATGTGCTTCTTACCTGGAATCAGCAAAGTACAGGATCTTGTCTTATTGTGCAGTGAAAATATTAAGATGCAGTCTGTGTTGGGGCCTTACAATTTCAACAGCCTGGCCACTTGATTAGCAAAATAAACCATTGTTTCTTCAATTGTGACTGTTACTTTTAAAGCAAAGTATGTGTTTAATCATGTATAACATAAAAATTATTTTTATTACCAAAAGTAAAGTGGCAACATTTAAGTTCATATTTTTATCAACAAGCAGCTGTTTATACTAAGAATTACCATAGTATCCACTGGAATCTTATCTGGATACAGAGCTGAAATATTTTTCACTCAGGATCATCCTCAAGGCATTCCTGTTCATGCATTTCTGCCTCAAATTGCTGGTAAATACAGAAGAATTATTTGCTGATTATTTCAATGCATACGCTTTCCTTTTTTTTATTTTCCTCTCCCTCCCTCTCTCCAGTCCTGCTTTCCTCTCTCAGATGAGTATTAAACTTTTTCTTGTGCCTCTAGGAAAAATGCCATCTATGACTAGCATTAAGAATTATGTCAGCTGACAGCCACCGTACTCTAGAGTGGATTCCATGATGTTTATACAAAATATAAGAACGAAACATGTATGATTAGGTCAAATCATCAATACATAATTCATTTATCACCAGTAAAATTGTGAGTTATCCATATTTTCCCTCTAAATATGCCCAAGTGAAATAAACCAAAGATAAAATAGTCTGGTGACTTAAATAAATGTAGAAATGAAACTAGCATCTATGAAAAGTCAATTGATTCACAAGCATAAAAGAGGACAGGTTTTTGTAAACATTTTTTAATCTGGTGATAAATAAAAGACAACTGTAGCAAATAATTATTTAGATAAATTCCATATGAAGTTGTAGTTTAAAAAGACTTAAGACTTTTAGGTCTAAATTTGACAAAAAGTAGCTTGTGTTTCTATCAATGACAGAAGGAAAAATATATTTTGATCTAATGATGTAATTTGGGGGAAAAGAAGAAATTTTCTTGATAAATTTACAAATAGTTTTTCTTTAAAGCCTCCTTTAGAAGCTGAACCGTGTTACTTCATTATCAAAACTTAGCAAATTTGGCTATTAATAAAATCCTGAAGTGCAAATAATAATAATAATAATCTAAACTTTGACAAAGATTATCTCAGAAATTGAAAACTTATACCACATCTTAACAAAATAATTCATTAATTACTCTAGAATGTTAGACCATTTTTAGAAAAAATGCACCTCAGAGTCCTTGAACATGAATATAAAATTTCTATTTCCCACCTTTTTTTTCAGCAAAAGAATGAAATCTACACATACCTGGCATATCAAGGGTAGTTTGCGCATCAGCATATCAAACACCACAGGGGGCAGCGTTTGTTTAAAAACTTGCAGAAGTTTCTGTGGCTGCCCACATACTAAAATGGCATTGGTGAGATGTTCAACTCCCATTTTGTGTTCACCTAAAATAAAGCCATGGTGATTTTGAGTGAATGTTCCAAACTTGGGTTTTTTAGAATATCAAATCCTTTACCACAAAATACCAGTAACTCTAAACATTTTAATTAGAATACATCTTGATAATCTATCATTAAAGATGGGAACATTTGCTTTCAAACGCAGTAATCAGACAAGACTCCCATCAGTGGGAAAAGTATTAAATGAAATTTCGCACAGCATAGCCTGCTTGGACTTGAGTCAAAAAAGAAGGCTGGCATAACTTAAGCTGTAACAGCACAGTTGTTTGGGAGTATTAAACGGCCTTTGGCTTTGAAAATTATTAGCTCTGCAGTATTGTATTTGACTTTATCCAATAAAAATAGGGGGATTTTAGCAATTGTACCAGTTTTCATTTAAGGCTTTTGGAATATATGTAGGATATGGGATAATGTAAGGTTTGTTTTAACAGTATACATATGCTTGATATGTCTTACATGAAACACAACTGGTTGGTTGTAAAAAACATGTAATGGATTCCTTTGCAAATACTGTCCATATATTAATTTGTTCATTAAGTTCAAAAAAGGAGAAAAAAACTTTTATCTCTAAGTGAGGCATGTCTCAATCCATAGGACTATCATTTTTTTTTCCTCCTACTACTTTAGATAATTCAGTCTGCTCATTTTGCAGATAATTCAGTCTGCTCATTTTGCAGATGAGGAAACCAACTTGCAGAGTTAGTTGCAAGTACCTGTAGTACTACCTTGCTCACAAGTAATAATGTATTCAGAGCCATTGTTTTAATCCAGGTCCTTTGACTCTATACCATAATGCCCCTGTTTAGCATAGGATTTTTGAGATGGTGGTTTGTAGTTAAATATATCTAGAATTGAAAAACAATTAAAAGAATAAGATTAACATTCATGCTGATGATCCCTAAAATATCCTGGTCTCCCAGGTCCTTGATCTCTTCAACTACTCTTCAACTCTTCAACTAAATCATCTACCTACACCTTCAGTCCACCTTAGTCCCATCTTCAATCTCACCCTAGTATTCCACTATAAAGAATTCTTAAATTCCTTTATTTAACCATAACCTCCAATGGCCGAACCTCTCCCTGTACCACACTCCTAAATCTATTCTTTGCCCCCTTCTCAGTAAATTACAACATCTTTTCCCCTATTCTTGCTGCAAATCATTTTTCTCTCTTTCCCACTATTAACTTGCTCCTATTCACATAACAAGTGAGTATGGATGAAGCTGACTAGGTCCACTAGAAATACTTAATTCCAACTGAACCTATCTATCCTGTATTTCATAGTGGGTGCTGCAAAGATTTTTATCTCTTCTTAAGATTTCTACCTTCCTAGGGGAGAAAAAAAAAAAGAGGCTATATAAGTCTTTAGGCCTCTTCTCCCTTACTGTGCATCTCAAAACTTCTCAGCATCCTGCATTCTCTGCATTTTTAATCTAGTCATTTCCCTGATGAAGAGATGGTCCTCAGAAAGACATCTCATACCTTTTTTGATGCCTTTCCTGCTCTACCCCATCCCTTTCTACTTTGTCCATTCCACTAAATTTTATCATTTTCCACGTCCACAACACATTTAGATGTGATCCTTTCTAATCACAGCCATCCACCTATTTCAAACTCCCATTGTCTCCTGAATGGGCCTACTACAATAGCCCTTAAAAGGTGTTTTTCTGTCTCAAGTCTCTCCTCACTTTCATCTTCTACACAGCTACTAAAGTTGTTTTTCTAAAGCAGAGATCTGGCCTATCAATCCTTTATTCAGTAAATTACATTGATTCCCTATTTCTTTTCAACTATTTAAAAATCTTCACAACCTGGCCCTATCATACCTTTCTAAACTTACTTATACATTACACTCATTCCTTCACTCTATAGTCCTCCTAACTCACCACCTCACTCCTTTCATCTCTATGACTGCACTGCCTATCCACCCTGTGCCTGGAGTGCATGCTTTCCTTATCTCTTCCTTCATTCACTGAGAATCCCTTCATTCAAAACTCAACTCAAACACTCTCTCCTACATGAAGCCTTTTCTGGTATATACACAACACACCTGTTAGTGCCCCTCACTACAGTTTTGTCTATGTTTTGCATCTATACTTAATTGCCCAGAAAGAATATAAATTCCTTGAGGGCAAGAGTGGTTTTATTTTAGTCTTTATATGCTCACTGCCTGGCATATATAAGCAGTTAATTTTTGTTTCATTTGATCTCTTCCTATTTAATAGCTCCTTCCTTGCTGTCTACAAATAAATCTCCCATCCTTATTTAAAAAAAAAACTCATTTGACCCTACAGTTGCCTTCTCTTTACAACCAAAATCCTAGGGGGAAATGTCTGTAAATAATACTTTATTTCCTCTCTCATTCAATCACTTGCAATCTGGCTTCTGCCCTTACTAAATTCATTATCAAGCATTTATTAAATATCTGCCACATGAAAGGCACTGTGCTAGACACTAGAGATACAAAGACCAAAAAGAAATCCTTGTTTTCAAAGAGCTTACACTGTTGACAGTTTTGTCCAAAGTTATCTATAATTTTATAGTTACAAAATCTGAAAAGCTTTTCTCAGTCATCATCCTCAACCTCTCAGCACCCTCTGACAGTACTAACTACCTTTTCTAGGTTCCTCCTGTACACTTGGTCTCATTTATATCCTGCCCTCCTAGCTGTCCTGGTCATTCTCAGTGGCCTCATTAGCGGCCAAGAGTTTAATGACTGTTTGTACACAGATGAATCCCAAATCTATGTTTATCCAGGCCTATTATTTCTTGAGCTCCATGTCTGAAATGTGAGTCATTACCCTCCTCCATCACCACCAAACTTGCCTATATCTATGGAAGGCATTATTATCATTCATCTAGTTCATTCAGACTTATTACTTCACAGTCATCACTCTCTCTTTCAGTTTCCCTTGCCCTACATATCTAGTTAGTTGCCAACATTTGCTAATTCTTTGCCATAAGTGTCACATCCATCTACATTTTTCTGCTTACATGGCCCTACTCAAATTCAAGCCCAAGTCATCTCTTAAGATTATTTCAGAAAGCCTCTTACTTGATTCCCCTACTCGGGTCTCTCCTCCAAGCCATCTTCCACACAGCTGCCAAAGAAAAATTCCTAAATCACAAATTTAACCATGTTACCCTCTTATTCAGAGAATTCTAGTTCCCCAGTATCTCATCCATTTGGCATTTAGAATTCTTTACCACTTGACTTCAATTAGCCTTTATACATCTCTCTCCTTCACACACTCTGCAGTCCAACCACACTGGCCTTTTTATTTACAGTGATACTTATATATCCTGTTTCTTATATGCTTCCCATATAAGCAATATATGCTTATATATTCACCTCTGCCTCTGAGAATCCCTAGCTTTCTTCAAAACTCTGCTCAACCACCACCGTTTATGTGAGAATTTAAATTGATCATGTTCACCCCAACTGTGCCTCCAAAAAATATTACCTTGTATTTATTTTGTATGTACTTTTATGTGTAGGTGTCATCTCCCCTTATTGAATGTAAGCTCCTTGAGGGCAGGAGCTATTGGCATTTTTGTCTTTGTATCCCTACCTAGCACCTAGGCACAATGCCTGACAGACTACTAGCATTTAATAAACACTGTTCATTGAATGATTATCATGTGTAACTAAATATCCCTAAAATTGAAAAATAAGTTTTCAAATAATGAGTAATTATAGACTAAGGAGTTGGAAGGTGACTTAAAAGAACAAAAGGTAAATAATTTGTGCACAAAAGCATAGCAACTAACAGATCTAAGTTGTCTAAATTTCTCTCAACCATTTTCCTACTCTATCATTATACTTCTGTGAGCACACGTATGGCATAGGTAATCAGTATATAGATTGTGCTGATCCCTACTCCATACAAACAATACGTAAAGTCTCAACATAGAGGATATTTCCTTGGACTTGTATATAGGAATTATGTATTCTTGGTTTGTTTTCATTCTGAAAAAAAAAAACAGCAGTGTAAGGAAGGAAATAATATGGAATGAATACATGAAAAAGATTTATTTAAAAAAAAAAAAAACTAGCTTCCTTTGAAACTAAATTAACTAGAACTTTTTTTTTCTTCCTAATTCTCTAAGTTCAAATTTTCAGGATCTTCCTTGAGTTATAATTTCTCAAGTGAGAAATTTTTATTCCTTTCTTTTTGGTAATTGTTCTATTAAAATGCTTTTCAGATCTTTTTTTTTTTTTTTTTTTTAAGGTGAAATGGTAATGGTTTTCGTCTGGACCTGAATAACACTGTATCCTAAATGTGATTATGCCCAAATATTTGAATGTGGTCTTTCAGAAGAAGATGAAAGATAAACTTTGCCACTTAAAAACAAAAACTAATGTTCAATCAATTAACCAACAAAGAGGATTCAGTCAAACTTTTTTTTTTTTTTGTATCAGTTTAGTCATTCAGATCAGTGGTGGTCATATGTTTAGTCAGAATGAAAAGGACTGTAATCTAGACGGTTTTTATACTCTTATGGATTTTGTTTTGTCCTTTTAAGTTTCTTTTGCATAATTTTAATTATAGCTATCAGAGGAAGGAAATTAATTTTAAATTTTAATAAAGGATATTACAGAGGTTCCACACACAAAAAATCACAGTAGCAATTAATTAATTATGTAATTTCCCTTAAATATGTAATTTCCCCTCCCCTCAAAAAGACCACCTGCCTCTTAAGTAAATCATGACAGCCTCTTTAAGTACTACTTTACAATTCACAAATTGTTTTGCAAGTGACTACATTGTAGAAGGGCCCTAGGGAGGCATTTCTTAGTCTGATATTTTTAAAACTATTAAAAACCAAGAAATATGGAATTACATATGGGATAATTACTCCCAAAATTTCAAAAATAAAAGTTTTCTAAAATTTGTGACTTAATCACCTCTTAGTTTGACTAATTATTATTATTTTATATTATAATTACTTCACAATATAAAATATAAATCATAATATAAAATGCATAAAATAAAATATTTTAAATGTAAACACTTAAACTATAAAGCAAATAAAAGTAAAATATGAAAATGTTGTTACCTTTTAACTCCTCAAAATAACACTGAGCTTTGGACATTACATGCATTGTTAGAATCTTTTTTGCAGGTAAGTCCTGAGAATTTCAGAGATTGCCCATGATCATACAACTTAAAAATGATTACAGTCAGGGTTCAGACCAGGATCTTTGATTGCAAGTCTACCACTTTTTCCTTAATTACCACACTGCCTGTAATTTTTATGTATTTTTTCTTTGAATCTCAATTCAGTCTCCTCTCCATCCTCGACCATAATTAGGATCTCCCAAATCAACATATTTTAGAATCATTATGTGAAATATTTTTTTAAATTACTCATATATCCTGTGTTACTAAACTATGTCAGTTCTTGGTAATTTTTTCTTTCTTTTTTTTTCCTTATTTAGTATTTTATTTTTTCCCCAATTATCTGTGAAAATATTTTCTAATATTTGTTTTAAAAACTTTTGAGTTCCAAATTCTCCTTCCTTTCTTACCCTCACCGCAATTGAGAAGGCAAGCAATTCAGTATAGGTTATACTTTTATAGTCATGCAAAACATTTCCATATTAGTCATCTTGGGGGGGGGGGGGAAGATTAGTCATCTTCCCCCAAAAAAAAACCTCAAGAAAAATAAAATTAAAAAGTATGCTTCCATCTGTATTCAGATATCCAGAGTTCTTTCTCTGGAGATGAATAGCATTTTTTTTTCTCCAGAGTTGGATCATTGTATTGCAATATTGCTGTCACATTTTGGACAGTACATGTCATTTTGATCAGGTATTGTTAAGTCTTTCCAGATTTATTAATAAGCATCCTGGTTCATTTCTTATGACACAATATTCCATCACAATCAAATACCAGAGTTTGTTTCCCAGTTAATGGACTCAGTTTCCATTTTTTTTTTTTTTGGCCATCAGAAAATAGCTGCTATAAATATTTTTGTACATATAGGTCCTTTTTCTTTTTTTTAATCTCTTTAGGGATACAGACCTAGTAGAGTGATATCATTAAGTCAAAGGTATGGTTTTATATTCCTTTGGACATAATTCCAAATTGTTCTACAGAACATTTGAATCAGGCTCACAGTCTTGCCAACAGTGGTGTTTCATTTTTCCTACATCTCTACCATTTGTCATTTCCTTTTATGTCCTAGTAACCAGTCTAACAGATATGAGGCAAGTACTTCAAAATGTTTTAGTTGGCATTTTTCCAATAAATAGTAATTTTGAATATTTTTTCATATGGCTCTAAGTATCTTTGATTACAACATCTGAAAACTTCCTATCTTTTGATCATTTATCAATTAAGGAATGACTCTTATTTTTATAAATTTGACTCCCTTCTCTATATGTTTAAGAAATGAGGTCTTTATCAGAGGAACTTGCTTCAACTGCTTATTATCTTAATAAATGAGGCAATTCATGTGATCTTTCTGTGCCACAATTTCCTCATCTATAAAATGAAGATGGAATTAGTTGATCGATGTGTCATTTAACTCTAAATCTATGATTCTTAAGGAATAATAGGACAGCTAAGGGGTGCCAATAATGCACAGAGTGCTGGGCTGGAGTCAGCCAGAATCTTACTGATTTCAAATTCATCTTCAGACATTTAACTAGCTGTGTGACCCTGGCAATTACTTAACCCTGTTTGCTGTAGTTTCCCCATTTGTAAAGTGAGCTAGATCAGAAAAATCACTCTAGTATCTTTGTCAAGAAAATCCCAGGGGGCAGCTAGGTGACACAGTGGATAAAGCACCAGCCCTGAAATCAGGAGAACCTGAGTTCAAATCTAACCTCAGATACCTAACACTTAACACTTTGTAGCTGTGTGATCCTGGGAAAGTCATTTAACCCCAATTGCCTCAGCCAAAAAAGAAAATCTCAAATGGAGTCAAAGAATTAGGACTAAAAATAACAAATCAGAACAATTAACTAAAACATCTCAGCATAAATATTAACTTGGAATCATTTTTAAAGATTATACTGTCTTAAAGTTTCATATCTTTATATTTTTAATTGTTTAGTCAAAGTCAAAAAGATGGTTCCAAAATTTTTGGATTTAAGTCTTTGAGTCAGTGAACTATCAAAGCTTTGTTCATTCTTAAATAAAGGTTGAAGACTAAAAATCTTCAAAAGAAAAAAGATGTAGAGAACACAGACCCTTCCACAAGATTACAGAAAAATCTCCAATACCATTTTTTAAAAATCAGATATAAAAGAATCAATCATTCTTGATAGGATGTCATATTTTTATCTAAAATTAATTTATCTGTAATCTTTATTTGACCAGAAAACATTGTTTAAAAAAAAAAAAAAAAAAAAAAAAAGCATAGAAACAAAAGAGATCTCCAAGCAGCCAAAATATGTCACAAAAGTCTACAATTAGTTTTGAGTATTTTATTTATAAAAGTGTATTGAGGCCCTAATTCAAATACTTTAAAATCTTACTATCAACATGATTCTAACAGATGGGTTATGGTTCCTACAACCTAACAAATTAGAAGCAACAAAAGAGAAGAGGATGAGTAAACTAAGAAATAATATATCATGGCAATATTAAGTATCAACTGATACAATTCGATCACAAAAGGAGAAGATAAAAAAATTTTGACAAGCTGTGTGGGTCCTCTTAATCTAAATAAGAAAATCACAACATAATTATATCTGTGTTGTATATGCTTTTTGTTTTTTTTAACAAAAAAAGGATCATAGTTATATACTTTAAGATTTTCCAAAGTTTTTTCCATAAGTTTTCTCTTTAGATCCTTGTGACAACCTTCATTCCTTAACAATCTAAATAATTGAGCTATTACTATAGTTAACCTGGTTTCCTACCAACTCCAAGTTGGCCATATAAATTTTTGCCACTCACTTTTGCAGAATATGGCTGAGCAAAATGATACTAATTAGTTTAATTTCTGAAAATTCATAAGATTGAAATTATATATTAAATTCATCTCACTGTAAAATGTTAACAGTATTTATTCCTTCAACTGACTTTAAAAAATAAATACCTACTTTCAAAAGCAGTTGCTTACCCAAAAAAGTGATTATAATCATACCTCTGGATAACCAAAGTTCTCCCATTTGGACCTCTTGGAGAAAGAATTCTTGTAATTTTTCATTCTTCAAAGATTCTCGAGCCTAAAAGTTTTACAAAATATGTAACAAGCTATTTTAAATTAATAATTAAAATGCATGTAATGATTGATAAAAATAATTTCTTTTAAAAAAAAATTTATATCAATTTCTAAACCTAAAGAGTCACAATATAGTGTAAGCTAATATTAAGAACAGTTTCTTCAAACTATCAGTTGCAACTAATTAAATTGTATAGTACCTTAAAAGTTAGTAGAGGGGATAGTTCACCATTTTTTTGCCCAGTTTACTAGGCTTTACTGCCGCTGAATTTCACTAAAATGAATAGCTCTAAAACAACAAAATCTTAGGTAACATTCTTTATTCATTTCCTTGGAACTATAGTTTGTCTTTCTTACTAGTTGGGACCTTAATTGCCTCAGGATGAATATAAATAACAATTGTTTCTGTTTTGGCTAGAAAACCATTAGCCTCTTCCCCTCCCAGATATATTTTTTTTTTTTTGACTTGGTTAAAAGAGGTTTTTCTCTGCCTCATTTCTTATCTATCCTTAATCACGGATTGGCAGTCAAACCGAGACTTGTTAAAAGTCCTTAGCTTAAAAAGGCGAAGGCTTTTGCATCTGGTACTATATCTCCAATCTTTCTGATCTATATCGTGTCCCTGGACCCAGATAGCTCTAGAAAAGAGTGTTAGGCTGGTGATTTTATACAGCTCAACCTTACTAAAATCCAATTCACTTGTATACTATGGCATCACCTCTCTGAAGTCATGCTTCTCTTAGAGAACTAAATTATACAAACAACCTCTGTTAGCAATAATAGGAGCTGCCCCACTGGAACTGGCCAAGTGGGCAACACACACTGCCCTTGGGACAACATAGGGAGGAGAGAGGGAATAGATTAAAGTATTTCTACTTCAGCTAGGTGTATCAATCTGAAATGGAAAGTGACAAATCAAAGATATTACTAGCTGCTTGTATGATGCAGTCTGGCATCTTGGGAAAGTATCAACTTGGCTGCAGGAAGAATCCATCAAGGCAGCAAACAGACCAATTAGTTCTACTTCGTCTACCAATCAGGTTGCCATGCCCAGGTTTAGCCTGATGAACATGTAGGTAGTTAGAGAATCTAATGTTCAAGAAATATCAATCTCATTACCTGCCACTCCAGTGTTATGCTTCATTTCTGAATAAGTTGGAGGAGATGGCTTCTGAAGTCTCTCCCAATTCTAGAGCTATGAGTCTATGATTCTTTGGTTGTTGGAATATTTCCCCAGGCAACAAATTTTAAAAGTAGCTAAAAGAGGCAGACTGTTGTAGTGAAAAGAACACTATTCTTGAAATCAGTAGAGCTAAGTGTTAATACTACCCTCCTATTAATCTGTGATCTTTTCATGGGCAATCTCTCTGGACTTCATTTTCCTCCACTATAAAATGAAATGACCAATAGAGGTAATCTGTAATATCTCTTGGAGCTCCAATCCTAGGCTCTTAACAATTATCTTAGTAAGAATTCTATCTAGAGCAGCTAGTTTACAGCTAACAGCTTAAATTAGTGCACAACCAACTTAAAAGCATGGGTCAATGGAAAGGTTTGGGCAAAGTGCCTTGTCAGTCAAGTGAGAGGAAAGGATAATTAATAGGGGAAGGGAGAGGACAGGTTAATTTTTATGTCAATTTTATTTAGGGACATTTCTAACTATGCTATGCAAAGTCATCTTTTATTAGGGCTACCCTTAAAGACAATTTTGGAGTAGTCAAAATGTTTTAAGCTTTTCCAATTTCCCCTATTAACTTCATTCCCCTCCCCCCTCTTGGTAGTAATCCCAATATTTATTACCCCTCCTAATATTTAATCTGATTGTCTTGATTCTGTAAGAGTAAAAAGAAGGAAGGTGTGATGGCCAGATTATCTCTTTAAATCATATCCCAAACCCCCTAACCTACTCCACCTGTTTTTATGAGATCATTCGCAAAACCTTTTCTCTCTATATTCTAAATGTGTGTTGCTTGTACTGAATGAGGGATGGAAGATAAGCTTTTTGCAGCTCTTTTGTTGTCATCAATTTACAATTAGTTTTCTCATAGGAGTCTGTCCCCCCCTAATTTCTTTTGTCATCAAGATTCAATCTAGATTCCTCTGATCATGTCTTCATGAACAATCTCTTAATGCCAAATTAAGTGGCCTTTTCTCAGGCATCCTATCTGATTTCTCAAAATTTATTCTGATCCCTTTTTCTATCTGAATGTTTTCATTCTTTAGCTTCAATGATCATACAGTACACTGCCCTAGTTTTGCTCCTACATTTTTTGACCTCTTCTTGCCTCCATATCTTGCCCTAAAATATGTGCATTGACCAAGGATCTGTTCTTGGCCCTCTTTTCTTAATGTACTCCAGTGAATTTATATATGGAAAGGACTTCACAAATTTGAAAGTGCTATATGTATATGTCCATAATAGTGCAATGAAGAGGGAAAAAGGCTAGATTTGACATCAGAGAACCTTTCATCTCCTACCTCTCTACTTATAGGTATGTAATCTTGGGCCAGTCACTTTTATCACTATCTCCCCCCTCCCCCCCCCCACCCGTTTCTTCATCTGTAAAATGATAGCCTAAGGTCTCTAAACCAAAGCCATCTTTACTACAAACTATTAACTTCTCTTCACAGGTCCCTCTTGCTTCAAACTTTACAGCCCTATATGTAAGGACCTCCACAATCTGGGCTTTACCTCTTTTTTCAACTTTATAATCCATTTACTCTAACATGTTCCATCATCCAACATCATTCCAGAATACGGCTCACACTTTCCCACCCTTACAGCTCTACTCCTGTTGTACTCTACATCTAAAATGCTCTTTTTTGCCCTCATCCCTGCAAATACTTAGGAAAATCCTGCAAGATCTAGCTGCAGTGCCAGCTTTTCCTCAACCTAAGCTTTTTCTTTTTTGAATTCTTACAACACTGTTCCACTCCCGTCAGCACTTTCTATTGATAATCTCCACCACCCCCCCATTTTTCCAGTAATTTTCCCCTTCTAAACTAATATTAGGGGTTCATTAAACGCAGAAAATGAAATTAGGTTCTGTGACTTCAAATTTAGCCCTTTTCTTCCTAATTGCACCACCACTGACATATATATATATAACACTTTCAAGTTTGTGGAGTCCTTTCCATATAGTCTATAGCCTTTCCCTCTCCAATATTGTGATAACTATCAGTATTTCCTTTGAAATCACATGCATTTTATATATTTTAAAACATTATTCTTAAAAGGGTGTCCGGTCCAGATAATTCCCCAGCTTGTCCCAAGCATCTCGGATGCAACAAAAAGTGAAGAACCCCTTTCAGTAGCTGCTGAGGCATTCAAGCAATGTCGTTTCTCCGGCAAATTAAAAGAAACGCCCTTTTCCCCAGTGCTCACTCTATTAATTTCTCCCTTACTCCAATTTTGCCAATAGCAAAATCGTACTCGCTCTCAACAAATAATACCCTGACAAAGCAAAGGTCCAAACCAGCATATTTATTTTAAGTGGAAAAAGTACTCACTATAAAGTTACACCAGTGTATTTAAAACACTTCACCTGCACACCCCGTTCCTTAGCCTTTTGCTGCTCTGCTCTTCTTTCTGTGAATACAACAATTGAATTTATCAGTTCCTCGGCTGGCGCTGAAGCACCCTTTCTCCCCGGGACTCCTTCAGGAATTCAGGGCGGCGTCTGCTCGTGGCTTGTGTTCATTTGGGGCATTCCACGAGGATGCGGAGACAGCATCCTCCTGGCTGGACCACCGCGCTCAAGGTAGCCGAAGGGGGCAGGCAGGCAGCTTCGCCCCCTCTCAGGTTCTTCTGACCCCTACTCCCCATTTCCAAATCTCACTGAGCGGGGCACGAACATAACAAAGTGGAGACCTGACCTTGATTTAGGAGGAGAAACCTGAAATCCAAAACAAAACAAAACACGAGGTCTCGAAGACCCTGAGCCGGGACTACCTTCCAGAGAAGCCACTTCTCCCCATCCCGGCCCCAGAGGGAGGGATGCACTCACTGTCCCGCAACCGCCGCTTGAATTCGGGATCGCCTCTCCGCTTCTTGTCGAAGTACACACAGTAGCCAAGGAAGGCGACCGCGCCACAGGCGCCCAGGGTGGCCAGGATACACAGGAGGGTCCGGACGCAGGGCATCCAGGCCACGGGCAATGCCCGGAGCGCCGGGACTCGGGCGAAGCGTTAGCCTCGGAATCCCTGACCGCCCGCCCACCCGCCGGCCAGCCTGCCAGTGGAGTGGCTGCTGTGAGCCAGCCCCCAACCCCCTTCCCACAAACACAAATACACACACATACACAGACACACACTCATACACCCCGACCCCCGCCCTGAGGGCGCGCCCCCAACTCCCCTCCCCATACCCGCACACAATGGACACGCCCACTCAATAACCTTCGGGCTCCCCATTACCTCCAGGATTAAACAACTTCCGGGATTAGCTTTTAAAGTCCTTTATAACCGGGCTTTTTCCTACTTATACCGTATATTTCCCCACAAGATTCGGTGATCCAGTGACTCTGGCCGCCTATTTGTTCTTCAAAGAAGACTACGCATCTCCCACCTCCGGGCATTTTCCTAACATCCACCCCTACCGTTCTTTCAGTATCCAGGCTTACCAAACTTCCTTTAAATTTTAGCTAACATCTCACCTTCTGCAAGAAGACTTTCTTGATCTCCCTTAATCTTTGTGCCTTCGCTCTGAGATGATCTCCAATTTATTCTTTATATATCTTGTTTACACAAAATTGTCCCTCCCATTTGACGGGGAGCACCTTGACAACAAGGACAGTTAATTGCCTTTCGTTGTGTCTGATGTAGTGTTTAATAAATGATTGTTGACTTGACGCCATACATATCAACATACGCACCACAGACAATCCCCTTCGTTACCTGTCAAAGTTATAGAGTCATGTCTCCCCAACTGAGACCTCTGTTCTGGACCAGGGTCCCTTGTTTCCCAGTCTCCCTGATTTGCAAGAGTTTCCTGAGGAGGAGAGGAGATAGTGCTATTGCCAAGCATTTGATTAAAGACTATTCCTTCCTTGTCCCCGCCACCATTTAAATCAACAAAAACATAGGGCAACAGCCTGAGCAAGTTCTTCACTCTGTTCTCCCTAGTGATGTCAAACTCTAGTAGGAACGTTCCGTACATAAGTATCGGGCCAAATATTGACGGTTTTTAGATGGAATGTTCATCTTTTTTTTATTTTTAATTTTTTCTTAAATATTTTCCACTTATATTTTTATCTGGTTCTAACCACACTGAGAAAATTGTGGACTAACCCCATATTGCCACCTCTATTCCAAACCACTATCCTAATTCCTTGCTCCAGAATTCCTACACAATACACATAAAACACACATCTAAGCATACCCACACACTCCACATATACAAATGTGTAAACATCTACATCCTATATACACACATTGAAGATATGAGCAAAATATGTATAACAGCAAAGCAATAATAACATAGGTAATCCTATAGAATAAAAAGATATAACTTAAACATGTACATCTATAAACAAAAGTATACATGGCTAGCAAATACATCAATGTTATATGCACGATGAAACAAAAGCAAATAAAACCATAAAATGGTACTGTATTCAAAACATAGAAAATTAACACTTAACAATCACATATGACTATTCAGAAGAGGGATGGGATATTTATTCCCTTCCTCCTTCCAGAGGACATTTCCTCTCTCCCATCAGACCCTGTTCCTTTTTGCCCCAGAGATAAGATTGTTAATTCTTGCTTTCTAATTCTGGAAGTCACTTGGATAGGCTACCTCTCCAGCCTCCTGATCAAGCTCCCACCCTCCTTGCCACACACCTCCTCCTCTATTATCATGAGGCAGACTTTTTTTTTTTAATATAATCTTGTTAAATTTTAATTCATTTATTTAGGTTACACATGTACATTCACTTTTTACATATTTTCATGAGTCATGTTGGAAGAGAAAAATCAGAACAAAAGGAAAAAACTATGAGAAAGAAAAAAAAACAGGAAAAAAAGGTGAAAACAGTATGCTTTCATCTGTCTTGTCTTTTATATTTCTCTGGATGCACATGACATTTTCTATCCCAAATCTATGTTGAATTGCTGAAAAGAGATAAGTCTATCATAGTTGAACATCACACAATCTTGCTATTGCTGTACAATGTTATACTAATTCTGCTCATTTCACTCAGCGTCAGTTCATGTAAGTCTTTCCAGGCTTTTCTATAATCAGCCTGTCAAGACACATCACCACCACCTTCCTTGATATCCCTCATGGCATAACTTTAAATCACCTAATCACTTTTCTTTCTCATCAGACCTCTCCTGGTCCATGTATACTCTATGTGAACTCAGTTTCCTCAGTGATTAACAAAATCTCACTGCCTTTTAATCTCCCCATCCCAGTGATACTGAACCACTTGCCAGAGAACAAATCCCTCTACCTAATGCCAGCTGTCTACTACTTCTTCATTCTCATCCACCTGAACCCAATCCTACTATGCTGTGCCACTACAGATATACTTGAATCTTCCACTCTGCAATTTAAAACACCTGCCCCATAATTAACTCCCATTTTTAAAACTCTTTCACTAATGATCCTTCTATTTTCTGGCATTCACTGAGACCTGGCACCCTACAGATGATACTGTGTGCTTGGTCACCCTTTCTAGTATTGACTATAGTTTTTCTCATACTATTCTCCATATCTCTTGATTGATGATCATGGTGAATGAAGAAGACATATTCCTTGCTTCCCACTATAACTTGCATTATCTCCTTCTATTGTTGGGATTTACCACCTCTCCTCTTTTGAGGTTCCTCCTATCTAAATTTATCACCCAATTTATCACCGTGTAAATATTTACTTTGTTTCCTCAACGCTCCCATAGAACCCTATCCCCTCATTATTTTAGTTAAGAAGTTCGTCCTTTATTTAAAGAAAACAAATTTGAAATTCTCCATGACCTCCTTCTTCTCTTATTTTCATCTCACATTCCTCTGACCTTCACCATCTTCCCCTTCACAAAGAGGACCACAAAAGTGGCCCTCATTGGCTTATGAAACTATGGATACCCTTTGACCCTGGTGGTGCCTCTGTATCTCAAAGAAATTATAAAGGAGGGAAAAGGACCCACATGTGCAAAAAATGTTTGTAGCAGCTCTTTTTGTGGTAGCAAAAAATTGGAAAATGAGAATGGCTAAATAAGTTATGATATTTGAAAGTAATGGAATGTTATTATTCTATAAAAAATGAACAAGCTGATTTTGGAATTTTAGATTTTAGAAAGGCCTGGAGAGATTTGCATGAACTGATGCTGAGCAAAACAAACAGAACCAGGAATACATTGTACACAGTAACAGCAAGATTGTGGGATGATCAACTATGAAAGACTTGGTTCTTCTCAGTGGTTCAGTGATCCACGACAATCCCAATAAACTTTGGATAGAAAATGCCATCTTCATCCAGAGAGAGAACTATGGAGATTTAAATGTAAACCAACACATACTATGTTCACTTTTGGGGGAGGGGTTCTCTCATGATTTCTCCCTTTTATCTGATTTTTGTCTCCAAACATGATTCAGAAATGTGTACTTACAAAGCTGATATGCATGTACAACCAGAAAAAATAAAACAATTAGTAATAATAAAAGAAAAAAAATTAAATGGCCCTTATTGACAAGATGATACCCTTTATATGTTTCCTTGATCCCATTCCATCCATCTTCTTCCACAGATTTCCCCCACTATCATCCCCATCATTTCTAATCTCTGTCTACAAGTTCCTTCTGTGTTGCCTATAAACATTCTCATATTTCCCCTATCCTAAAAAAAGGACTATTCTACTATCCTACTATCCCACTGTTATGATGCCACCTCTCCAAGTTCTGTCCCCTATTCACTATTCTCTCTACACAATCTCTTTTGAGTATTTCATTTACTAGTTTATTATAACAAAAAGTGATGCAATAAATATTTTTGTGCATGTCATATTTGTTTTTGGCCTCTGGGTATGTCTCCTAGCAGTATTGTTTAAATCAAAGGTTAGATATAGTTTAGTAATATTTGGATTGTAGTTCCACATTGTTTTTCACAATAGTTGTGACAATTTACAGCTCCATTAACACATCTTCCAACTACTGACACTTTCCTCATTTGTCATCTTTGCCAATCTGAAGGAAATGGGGTAGAATCTCAGGATTGTTTTAATTTGCATTATTGATATTTGGGAGCATTTTTTTTTAAATAACTATCTTCTCCTAGTTTTTGAATATTTACCTATTAGGGAATGACTATTATTCTATATTTGTTTCAATTCCCTATGTATCTTGGATATAAGATCTTTCCTTCTAATTTCATTGATTTTATTTGTGTAAAAACTTTAAAATTTTATGTAGTCAAAATTGTCTTTATATTTTAATAATCATTTCTATAGTCTTATACTCTATTTATAATTATCAATGTTTTAACTTCTCTGACTTTAGGCAACCTTTTATATTTGGTCATGTAATAATCTGAAATTTATTGTGGTATGCTATGCATTATCTTCACTGAGAACAAAAGGGGGAAAAAGAGAAGGAATGAGGACCTAAAGTAGAATAATGAATGGCTGTGTGACTAGTTTTTGTGGAAATCGAATCAACAAGATTGGGGTAGTGAGCCCTGTTCTACCTCTTAGTGTTGCTTGCTAGTCCACCTCATAGAGAAAGAGACATCATAATAAACTTATGAAATTTCTGAGAAAATATCAAGCTGTTAAATGCATCTATATTATGCTTAAAAATCTGAATACTGGCTCAGGAGAGTTGAATCAAATCAGAAATACAAACTTAATGGTGTCCCTAGGAAACTTACTATGAAAAAGAATACATTTGTGGGTGCTAGGAAATTTAGAAATGTTTCTTGGAATTTAGAAGGTCATGAAGGCAAGGCCTTATCTCTATCAGAACAGAACCAATAAATTTTTAAAGTTAGCTATGAGGTGAGTCAGACTCTACCCCATTTGTTCTCTTCCCTTCATTACTTTTACAATTAATAAGAATGCCCAAAGATCTCAAGTAAACCAAGAAGCACCAGTCACTGTTCTAGAATCCCTGGGAAGCAAGGAAAACTGAGGAAACATTTTAAATACACCTCAGATTTGGGGACCATTGTATATAAATGGGAAAATTATGGAATGATCTTCATTGTTGTATACCTAAGACATGATCTTAGATGGTGCTTTAGATAGTTAGGTATGGTTCGCCGAGAGAGATGTAGCATTCTCTGTCTCTAGCCACCCAGAGGCCTTAGATGACTATAAAGGGTATTCTTCAATAAATTTGCACATACTTTTATACAAGGACTCTTGTTCCTTTCCTAGTAGGTATGCTGATTTACCATAATACTCACTTAAAAAGCATTTCTAAATGATAATTTTTATTATATAGTTTTTAATTTACAAGATATATGAATGGGTAATTTTTCAGCATTGACAGTTGTAAAACCTTTGGTCCAACTTTTCCCTTCCTTCTCCCCCATCCCCTCCCCCAGATGGCAGGTTGACCAATACATGTTAAATATGTTAAAGTATAAGTTAAATACAATATATGTACACATGTCCATACAGTTATTTTGTTGTACAAAAAGAATCAGACTTTGAAATATTGTACAATTAGCCTGTGAAGGAAATAAAAAATGCAGGTGGACAAAAATATAGGGATTGGGAATTCTATATAGTGGTTCATAGTCATCTCCCAGAGTTCTTTCGCTGGGTGAAGTTGATTCAATTCATTATTGCTCTACTGGAACTGATTTGGTTCATCTCATTGTTGAAGAGAGCCACATCCCTCAGAATTGATCATCATATAGTATTGTTGTTGAATTATATAATGATCTCCTGGTTCTGCTCATTTCACTCAGTAAATGCTAAATTTTGATAATATGATGAGAGATCGCTCACCTCTTTCCAAATTGTCTATGTAAACCTAAACTAATGTGCTTTGATATCTCTTGCATATAAGAACTGAAGGAAAGAGTTGAGAATGACTGTAACCCAGATAATTTGAAGCAGGATTATTTATGTCTTCCACAGAATTAGATGAGTATGGAAGAAAGAACCATTCTTTCTTGAGGGGGAAGTTAAGGGAGAATCAATCAAGAACCATTATTAAACATTAATTAAGTGCCAGATCATATGCTAAGTGCTTGAGATTCCAGAAACAAAAGAGAAATAGTCCTTGTCTTCAAAGATCTTGAATTTGAGATGTGTATGCAGATATCCATGTGGAATTGACTAGCAGGAATTTATGACTTGGGACTGAAGCTCAAGTGATTACAGCTGCATATGTAGTTTGGGAAGTCAACTGCACAGAAATTCCTGTCATATTCTCTCCTTTCCCCTCCAATATTAAATGTAGATATTAGAATAAGCCACCTAATTGCAGTTTCCATTACTTTGAGAACTTAACAATGGTTCCTTTTTGTCTCAACCAAACATTCAACTGATCCTCCTTTGCCTAAAATTACATAACTCTTCGAATTTTAGAGAATCATCTTATCCCAAACCCATAATTTGAGATGAGGTAATTGAAGTCCTAGGAAGTTAATTTGAACCAAAATCACAAAAGATTATTATTTTTAAAGTTTTCCTTTTCAATATGAACCAAATTATCAATAAGTATAAACATTTTAATTTACCAAAAAAAAAAAAAAAAAAAAAAAAAAAAAAAACCCCAAAAGACCAAAAGAAACAAAAACAAAAACAAAAAAACCAAACCAGAAAGATAATTATGTAAGAAATCATGAATTTTGGTGACACCTTGTTTTTTTTTTTTATTTTAAATTTATCAAGGTAGTAACAAAATTATTCTATTTGTTCTTACCACTCAGTGTATTTTTCTTCAGCATATTTTTAATATTTAAATAGTGTATTTTTTATATTTCTATCACTACCTACTAATTCATTATGCCACTCTTCCAACCAAATATAATTTCTCCCTTGTAATCACTAGTTATAGTCAAGCAAAACAGACTCATATATTGGCCTTGTCTGAAATTACAAGTGCCATTTTACACTTCTAATTTATCTATCACTTCTTTGCCAACAGGTGAAAGACATACACCAAATAAAATGACAAATGGCATAACCGCAAAATGGATCCACTTCTTCTGCCAACTAGTCTCTTTTCATACTTGTCTTATTTGTTTTTTTTTTTTATTATTTTTATTTCTCAGGTTACCTTTTCTTTAATGAAATCAATTTGCCCAGGGTCACATAGCTAGTTTGCCCCCTTTTCATTATTTTTTGCCTGTTGATCTCTATTGGTGAAAAATGTATCCTCCCAAAAAAGTGGTTAGTATCCTACAGAAATTACTATATTCAACTTTTGTTTTTAAAAATCTGTTAAATATTTTAGTCTCTTTGTAAGATACTATTGCTTAAAACTACACTTTTTTTTTTTTTTTTTGGATATCCTGTTTAAGTTTCTTGAGTGTAAGGACTATTTCAGTCTGTAGGTGCATTTCTAGCACTTAGCATGTGGTTGGCATCTAGTAGTTCTTTACAAATACTTTTTGATTGATGTATAATAACTGCATTGAATTGTGGATGCATAAGTAATAGATTCACATCATGCATTTTTGTCATGGCTCTGGGATGTTTTGTTTTGTTTTCCCCCAAATTGTTCAAATAAAACAGATTACCATCTATTTTCAGAAAAAGCTGGCATAACTAACCTAAAAGAAACACAATCATCAACTGCAGATCTTTCAGAAATAAGTTTATTTTTAATGACGGAATTGTTGCTGTTAGTTGTAACTTCCTCAACTTAAGCTCATATTCAGGTGAAGCAATGAACCTCTTCTAGCAAAAATTACACATGGACATTCAAAAAATCTAGAATGATTACATTTTACTCTTTTCCCCAAAGAAAGCTCTAGTATGACTATGCTTTCCCAAATAACTAACATCTATAGAGTAGTCTGTATCCTTCCCAACCAGTAGTTCAGAAAAAAAGTAAGAGATAATATAGCTATCACTTTTTCCTAAAAATCATATATATGTCCATTTAAACAAATTCAAACCTAAACTAATTGTCAAGGAAATCTCATCTAAATCCCAAACATGCTTAAATTGACCTGAATTAATTTCTCTTTTATCATTGCTATGTCTATAGTTATTATCATCCTGCATTCCATTTATTAGAAATGTAGTATAATGATTGGTTGCTTATTTGAGTGTTCCAGGCTGTATCTGACCTATGAGTTAAGATGGTTCTGTTTCAGGAAGGTGGCTCTAAATAGAACTGTTTTCCATGTTATCTAATGAGCAACTGACCTAATTGCTCTCTCTCCTAAATCTCTCAAGGCTTAGCCATTTCCTGTACTTGATAGTCAATAGAGTATTAACCCTCAATTGGTAACACATCCCTTTCTTTTATGGGTAACTAGATGGCACAATGGATAGTGTTGAACTTAAGAGTCAGGAGATTCTTTGTGACCTTTTTTAACCTCTCAGCCTCTGTAAAATGGGGATAATCATAGCATTTACCTCAGTAGGTTATTGTAAGGATCAAATGAGATAATGTGTGTAAAAAGCTTTGCAAAGCACTAACACTTGGGGAAAATAGAAAATGTTCCTTTTTGGGGGTGGCACTTCAGCTGCCCTTTAAATACCTCTAGGAATTCTAAGAGGTAGGGAGAAAGAGGGAGAACATTGTTCAAAAGTTGGAGATGTAACATGGTGTAAACATGTTGTCAAAGACAACAGTTGGCAATGTAGCAATGTGAAAACAGTGTACAAAAGTTAAAAATGTAAATAAGAACAGTAAAGTGAAGTTGAAGACTAATAGTGTCCAGGATTATGACTAATCGAGACTGAGAAAAAAAAGATAAGACAAAGTAGACTTACCTCCTTTTGTTGGAGGGACGAATGGATGGAAAATATTGTCAGACAAGGCCAATGTATTGTTTTTTGATGTGGCATTTGGGGTTAAGTGACTTGTCCAGGGTCACATAGCTAGTTAAGTGTTAAGTATTTGAAGCTGGATTTGAACTAAGATCCTCCTTCTTTAGGGGCAGTTGCCTCTATCCACTGGGCTATCTAGTTGATCCCTTAACAGTTTTTTCTTTGTTAAAAGGGAAGATTCGTTGGAGATGAGAGTGTGATGTGAGGGATATATCTGAAAATGACTATGATATAAAAATAAAAATATCAATGAAAACTTTTAAGAAATTAAAGTTTTCATGTCCAGAGGGCTACAAAACTGTACATACACTTTGTTACAGCAGTGTGTCTCTACTGAGTCTGTGTCCCACAGAAATCATAAAAGAACCCACATGTGCAAAGGTGTTTATAGCTGCCCTTTTTGTAATGGCAAAGAACTAGAAACTGAGTGGATGCCCATCAGTTGGAGAATGGCTGAGTAGGTTATGGTGGGTGAAGGTAATTATTATTCTGTAAGAAATGATGAGCAGATTGATTTCAAAAGTCTGGAAAGATTTACATGAACTGATGCTCAGTGAAATAAGCAGAGAACATGCTACACAGCAACAAGATCATGTGATGATCAACTTTGATGAATTTGGCTCTTTTCAACAATGAAATAATAAAAGACAATTCTAATAGACTTGTCATGGCAAGTGCCATCTGCATCTAGAGAGAGAACTAGGAAGACTAAATGTGGATCAAAGCATAGTATTTTTACCTTTTTCTGTTTGCTGTTTGTTTTTTCTTTATTTTTTTCCAACTTTTGGATCAGATTCTTTTTGTACATCATGACATATATGGAAATATGTTTAGAAGAATTGCACATGTTTAACCTATATTGGATTGCTTGCTTGTCTAGGGGACAGAGAGGGGAGAGGGGGAAAAATTTGGAACAGAAAGTTTTCCAAAGGTATATGATGAAAAGTAAATTTACACGTATTTGGAAAAATAAAACACTATTAGAAAAAAAAAATATTTTTTAAAGAAAAAGGTTGGAATCAGATTGTGAAAGGCTTTTAAAGTCCAAGGAGTTTGTATTTTATCCCAGAGGTAACAGGACACCATTCAAGCTCTTTGAATAGGTAACATGAGTATACTTATTCAAAGTCTACATAAAAATATATTCCCTTACTGAAGATGCAGGTGATATTGAAGCTCCTGATAAATGTACGAACAGAATCTATAGTTGAGACTAAAACATTAACATTTAGAACTTCTAGATTCTATTTTGTAACAAAATTTATGCATCCTCACCAGTGGGGCTCATTCTCTTTGATGCCCTTTTTTGGTCATCATTCTTAATCTTTCTGCATTTCATAAGCCAAGAAAAGAGCAATGGATGTGACGTTAGAGAAAACAGCTCTATTTATTATTGCCTGTGTATCTTAGGCTTGGGATAGCCTCTGAGATCTCTTCTAGCTCTAAATTTATGAACCTATGATTACTCCTCTCCTGTATTCTCCCTCCACAATCTGTTGCATCTGACCTTTCTCCCCACTTGTGGGGCCACAACCTTCATTCATTGAGGCTCTCCTAACTACTTACCCAGATGCTGGCAGAGACTCTCTATTGGGTTTTCTTTTTCCAGTCTCTCTTCCTTCCAATCCATCCTTTATACTTGCCAAACTAATATTCCTAAAGCTCAAGCTTGACCACACTACTCTCCTGCTCAAGAATCTTTGTGGCTCCCTGGTAGCCTTGGAATCAAATATAAACTCCTCTGTTTGGCATGTAATCTTTGCACCACCTGGCTGGTCTTACCTTTCTATTTTGAGTACATCCTTTCAGGCACTCTATTCTAGCCAAAGGGTCTGTCTTGTTCTCCAAACACCTACTGGCTCCTTGTTGTTCTCCACACTTGGAGAGAATGTACTCCCCTCCTCACTTCTCCCTCTTCAATTCCTTTCTTAAAAAGATTCAGCTCAGATGCCCTTCCTGATCCCTCCATTAGAAGTTAACTCCTCCTCCTGAAATTATTTGTATCTTCTTATCCATGAACATTGTGTATTTGTCTTACCCACCAAGAATTACATTCCATAAGAATAAGGACCATTTATTTATTTTTTGTCTTTGAATCTCCACTGCCTAGCATAGTGCCAATGCCTCGGCTCTTAACATGGAAGAAGTGTCACCTGTTAATGAGGGAGAAATGAGACTCCCCTTATTTACTGTTCAAACAGCATTGTCTAAAGCAGTGTTACCAAATTCAAAATAGAATCTGGGAGCCATTTAACTGGAGGTAAGGATCCCTGCAGGTTTCATATTGTCTTAGAAAATCATATATTAACATTGTCAATATTTTTATTTTGTTATTTTTCGATTACATTTTGATCTGGTTCTGGCCACATTTGTTAGTGTTGTGATTGCATTGGACACTTCAGGTTTAAAGGCATGAAAAGTTGGGACTCTTGACCAAATTACACGGGCCTGAAAACAGACAGTGGAAGGGGAGGGAAGTAAATGAATGAGCAATGGTAGAAAGAACAAGGGTCTAAAAGTCAAAAGATCTGTAGGATCTGGTCTCAGAATAACCACATCATTTTTTTTTTGCAGCTGGTTTTCTGCATTTTTATGATGATGATATTTGCAATGTCTTCCACACAATGGAGTTTGTCATGCAGAAAACACTAAGCAAACAATTTGCCATATAAATTATTTTAATTTGAGGAAATTGGAATAGGTGAACTCTTAAAACCTTTTTAATTCAACAATTTTGACTTTTTTTTTTTGATTATGATTTCACAAAGGCTTTCAAAATTGGTTCAACTTTTGGTCTAATACAGGTGCAAGAATGGACAGAAATGAGCCAAAGAACAGGAAAATTCAGGACCAAAAAATGCCAACACTTTGTAGGTTTCCTTAATAGCCTTTCCCATGAAAGATGTGACATCAAAATAGTAGTGCTATGGCACAGCAAGAAGGGAGATGGCCTTGAAGTCACAAAGATCTGGCTTTAGTATTCTCCTTAGACACATCCTAGGAAGGATGACATTGGAAAGGTCAATCCTCAGTGCCCCAGCCAGTATTTTATGACTCTAAGTTAAAAAACAGTTGCTAATCTTCATTAGTAGAAGAGCTTCTACCACTAATGATATCATAAGTCCAAGAAAACATTCCCCAAACCTAGAGTTCCTTAATAGCCATCCCTATTAAATATGTGGCAAAAGAAAAAATTTTAATTATTCAAGCAGTTACATAAGCATTGTGTGTATGTAAATATGCATATGTGTAGCAAGAGATATATAGACATGTCCTATTATGTTGGTATTCATTATTCCCAGAACTACGAGGTTATACTCTGTTTGGCTTTGGTTTGATTATGATTTCACTTCTGGTGAAGGTTTACCAATGCAGATCAACAATAATCCTGCAACTTATATTAAGGAGCTACCTGGGAGTTAGGCTCCTCGTTATAAGTGGCATCAAACTCACAGCCAAAACTCTTTAGGGGGAACCATATTAAAAAGTAATTAATTGGTAAATATTTGGCAAGTCAAAAATGAGAAGTGTGTTGTTAATTTATGGTTTTCTAAGTCAATATGTAGCCTGTATTTCTATTTGAATTTAACATTTTTGATGCAAAAAAATAAAAGCTACTATTCACTAATAACATTCACTAAGGAGAAGACCCACTCATAAAATTAGATTCCCCGGGATCCCTGTGCATGATGAATGTTAATATCTGTCCCCATTTATCTCTTCACTATTAAAAGCTCCAAAAGAAAGTACTAAAAGACCTTTCAGTAAACTGTTTAAATTTTTGCAATTTTTAATGATCTCTTCACCCTAAAAAATATCACGTATACCATTATGCCCCAAAATTTAATTCCTGATTAATTCTTTGCTTCATTTTTCAAGATAAGTCCCAATTAAATTCCAAAACCCCACCCTATTCATTTTTCCTATGAAATACATTTTGTTTCCCATTTTAAATTTATTCACTTTAATCTTTTACTGGTACCAATCATTATTAAATAACAGCTTTCTATATTAAAAAAATTCAAACTGACTCATTTTTGTTGAGTGCTATGAAATTGATGGGTGGGGTATTTAATAGACCCATTCCTGGAATAGTTGAACAAAAATAAGAGTGATTTTCAGTAAAGAACAATGATTATGTAACTGCTTAAATACTTTTAAATATTTCTATTTTTTCAGAAATTTAGAATTTATGTTTATATATTTATACATATATATATATATATACACACTATCAATCTTATTAGTGAATAAGACTGACAAAGTATTTTGCAAACTATATATTAGCTTCTAATTCCCAACTGATATGATCTATACTTCCTTTTTACACATAAAATATAAATGTTTTTATTTATTTTAAGGATGACTATAAAGTAATATTGAAAACTTTGACTTTCTAAATTTTGATTTCTCAAATGTAAATTACTGGCACTTAAAAGAGTAATTAATCATTTAATGAAAACTGAGAATGTAAAGCCTATGTTTAAAACATAGCCTTTATTAATACTGCCCACTGAGCTTCATTTTTATTTTACATTGAAATACTTCTGCTTTGCTAAATAAAGACAGAAAAGTGCATTTTACAAGAGTATTTTTTTGTTTTTAATTCTCTGCGAAAATGGAATCTGAATCACAAGTTCACAATGTGGTAAGATGAAAGAAATTTCAAGAAACAACGATTTTAGTAATGCTACCCCATCACTAGTGTTTAGCTCTGACTTTTTGTTGTTGTGAATCATAATATCCTGATATACAGTCTAGAGCATCTATGTTATTACTCTACAGCATATTAAACACAGAAAAGGGGGTTAAAAAACCCCCTTTCAATGTACAAACATGAATAAAAAATTGATAAAAAAATCACTTTTATACATAATGTATAAGCAAACTTTTAAATACATGGTTTTGGAAGTATTATTTACAAAATGTATCAGTTTGTGGGACAATCCACAAACAGAGCATACATAGTTGCTTTACTTTATTGTTGCATCTCAACTTTGGGAGATATAAATTCATTCGGCAGTATAGCAAACATAAAAACTGTGACATAGAATCTTAAGGGCAACCAAAAAAAATTGATCCTCAAAACAGTTTAAGTACTAGGACTGCCAAAGTTTCAAAACAAGGACATATTTTAATAATCCAGATGCCTGATTACAGTTCTATACTGATGAAGATTTAAGAGACAGACCCACTTCATATACAGGCAAGGCTATTGGATACAACCTCCTGTAAGAGTTACAGCTGAGAGTTATGTTTAATCGAAAGAGCGAACTAACCTAGAATTTTATTTTTTTCAATTTTATTAATATTTTAAAAAATACATAAAAATACAACATCCAATGTCTGAATAAATATATTTAACAAGTTGCAAGATAATACCTTATTTTACACAAAAATTTCAGCTTTAGAAATCTTGTTAAATAACTTCATTGTTGTTATATATTTCATTTTTGTCTTTTTGTAACAAAATAAAAACTCTGAAATTACATAGAAAAAAGACAAAATATTTTTGTCAAGGAATAAGATAGTCCACTGAAAACTTATTCACAATTCCACTGTAAACATTAATAAACATTAAAATATTTGCATAATTGTGTGCTCAAAAATCCTATAAAAAGTGGAAGACTTATTACAACGGTAGTTTTCAGTCAACTACACTTCCTTTCACAATTTATTTTGTCCCATTTACACCTTTAAAACTGGGCACACTGCTGAACACATACTTTGGCAGTTCTGTATAGCAAGTGCTTCCACACAAAAGAACCAAAAAACAAAAACAAAAACAAAACAAAAAACTACTCACCAAGAATTAAATATATCTTGGTGAAAGTGCAGCAGTAACTATTCAGCTGGATAGTATTTTGATGTTTGTGTGCACTTGCTTGTCTATGATTTCTATAAAACACCTGAAAACTTTGTTAGACAATTTAAATTTGCTAAGTGCCCTTTCTCTGTATCAACAAAAACATAAACAAATATTAAGGGGAAAAATGACGACAAATATGGCAGATTGCCTAACCTTCAATTATCAATCAGCTTATTTTTCTTTTTTTGCAACAGAAAGGAAAAAAAACAAAAACAAAAAAAAAAAAGGTTGGAGGGAGAGGAAGGGGAAAACGATACAATCCAGCAGTGGAAAAGTGTACAGGATATACTTGGCAATGTTAAACCAGTTGAGTGCTTTCTGTGGTTGTATTTCAGGGTTTAAGGATTTATGTCCATGGCAGCAAACTGCTGGGAAGGCAGAGAAAGTATTTATCACCTGCATTCTACAGCAAGCACGTTTTGTGGGGGAGATGATGATGATGGACTCATTCCAGTGTCTGATGAAGCAGATGACATTGAGGCCCCTGCATGAGACACTGTGGAATAAAAACGAGAAACTTAAAACAACAAAGAAAATTTTTAATGTTAAATTAAAATAAAATTTCTAAACATGTAAAATACTTCAACCAATAAGAACTTTTTAAAAATGTTGCATATGAAATGATTTTGCTTAAATTTTCAGAGAATTTTGCAAGGGGGTGGTGGTACTTGGATTTTGGTTGAGAAAAATCTTATATAAAAAAATCACAAGATGTTACAGGAAAATAGTAAAAGTGCTGAGAAAATAGTTTATTTGGTGCTATTCAATGACACTTGTTGCATTTAGGAATGGTGCAAGTTAGTTAAAAATTATACATAGATCCAAAAAGGTACTAAGAAATGCTACATAATGTTATTCTTCCTTTTTACCACACTATTCCTTTTACATTCCTTTTTTTCCTTCCTTTTTGCTGTTATGCTATTTCTTCAGCCTGTTGAATTTCTATAACTCCTTTGCAGCCCACTTCAAAAGTTTCACCTTCCTAAGAAGAAAGTCAGAACTAACTTTCCCTCATCTTAACTCTTGCTTTCTATCACTCATGGTACTAATCACTATTCATATGATAGCTGTGTAATTAACTGTACACCAAGCAAGCCTGTGGTCTCATAAATGTGAATATATATATATTAGTATGCATGAATACATCATCTATCAATTCTCTCTCATACCTATTATGTTATCATTCCATTTTCTTTCCCTTCTGCATATATGTCCTGTGATGATATTCTTACATTATCTCTATGGCATAATTCATTATGTGGAACATTTTAGCATCACTATGATGACTATTCCCTCTTCATTGCCCTTTGGGTAAAATTTCATATCTTTGAAGACTGTGGCATTTCATGGTTTGTAGCCATACAAAATGACTAGCATAATTAAAAAAAAAAATTTTTTTTAAATAGAACTTTCTTATTATGAGAAATAGGGAGTAATTAAAGGAACTGTTCAATTTTCCAAAAAGTAGTATTGGTCATTCTCATTCAAATGTTGAATTCTGAACTTAGATCGCTATTCATTTGTAATGTTTGTCCACAATGCAAAACAAAAGAAGAGCTCTTTAGCTCTATGGATAGTCCACCCAAATGTATACTGTGGTCTAGAAAATGTTTTACATACACTTAGAATTCTTGGATGTCAACGAGAAGGTTCAACAGTGTTCTCGGACTTGATGCAAGTATCACAATACTATTAAAAAACATGAGTAGAGGGGGACCTCAACCTTCTATGAGGAATCCAGTTTTCATTTAAATGCTGTGCTGGATAGCCTCTATAATAGTGACAATAATCACATATCTCCCTGTTTTATGGCTCATTTCATATTAGTGATCTAAAGGTAAATTATTTCTGTTCTTTGATCTTCAGAATCCTGAGCGATTCTAATATATGCACAGAAGACAATTGGAGAAAAGTCCATAAAGAAGGACACCGCTCTACTCAATCAAACAAAAAGTGCTATCTTGTATGTTCTACACCTTTCACTCTAGCTCTAAATGTAGAGCTAGAAGAGATCTCAGAGGCTATCCCAAGCCTAAGGTACACAGGCAATAATAAATAGAGCTATTTTCTCTAATGTCACATCCATTGCTCTTTTCTTGGCTTATGAAATGCAGAAAGATTAAGAATGATGACCAAAAAAGGGCATCAAAGAGAATGAGCCACTGGTGAGGATGCATAAATTTTGTTACAAAATAGAATCTAGAAGTTCTAATGAGCTACCAATGAGCATGGCTTTTATGCGAGGGATAGGAAAATAGGCATATGGGTTGACAGTTATATTATTAGTTGCTTCTTTTCTGATTTTTCTTCTGCCTGATAATTCCTTTTCATTCTACATGGTTGACTCTTCAGCCAAGAAATGCCTGTTAACCAGGGGTGTCACCCAAGGTTCTGCATTTGGTCTCTATACTATCTCATTTAATCATTATCGTTAATGCTCATGAATTCAATTATTATCTCTTTGAAGATGATTCTCAGATCTATTTGTCCAGTCCTAATCTGTCTCCAGACTTCTAGTCTCACTTCTCCAACAGAAAACTGATGTTCCATAAATATTTCAAAATCAGCATATCCAAAAGCGGAACCTCACCCCCACCCATAACTTAACTTCTTTATTACTGCTGAGGTATTACTCCTAGTTAACTAGGCTCACAATCTAGGTGTCACCCTTAACTTTTCACTTTTTCTAATCTCTCATATGTAATTACTTTCCAAGTTCTAACAATTCTATCTTTGTAATATATATGTATGTGTGTGTGTGTGTGTGTGTGTGTGTATGTATGTATGTATGTATTTTCTCTATTTTGATATTGCCACCAACCTGGTATCAGCCTTTATACTTGGACTATTAAAATAGCCTTCCTAGTTACTCACTACTTTAATTTTTTCTTCTGATACAGTTCACCCTTCCACTTAACATCAAACTGACCTTAATGTGCAATTCGAAGCATGTCACTGCCTTACTCCATAAACTCCACTGGCTCCCTATTACCTCCAACTTTATATTTCCTTTTTTCCTTTCCATCCCTCAAAAGTCCTCAAAATTATATCACTTCTAGGATGATCTCCCTTTGAATATTTAAAAAAAATTTCATTTCCATTTTCTTCTAATTTGGAAACCTTGGAACTCTGATATTGAAATTAAATGCTGTCCTTGAAGGTAATAGAAAAGCAGATCATAAAATCTTCATAGATCTTTTCCTTTACCATCATTCTCCTTCTAGATAAACTCTGAAATATTTTCAGGATGACTCTGCTTAATTGGGTCTGTTATTAATCTATTTTTAAACTTCTTTTGGTTTCCAATGCAGCTTAATGTTTTATGAAATGATAATCCTCATGATTTTCCACTATTCCAATTCAGTAAAATTTAACAAACTAAGTTCATATTCTAAAGTGGTATTGCCTTCGTTGGCATCTGTCTCAGCAGATAAGATTTTGCTGGCAATTGAATTATAGTGTTTAAACTTCTTTAAAAAATTTTTAATCATGCAGTGTCCATAACTATTCCTTCATCCAACTCAGATTATTTACTATTAAAAGTTTTTAAAATAAGTCAAATTAGGAATATTTTAATAGTGTGCTATATCTCTTTCTTGTTTTAATTCTTCTAGTTTTTCAAATTAATTTTGATCTGCGCTCTAAGAAGTTGGTTGTATTATAAATAGATAACTGATTTAGGAATGACTCCTACATCGGTAATGACTAATTTCCTGTCAGTTAAAATAAAATTTTACTTTTTGTGATACTATTTGGTGTTCACTGTTGTCTTGACTTTCTTTTTGAAAAAAGTATTCTTAATATATGGGTAGGAAGACTACTTAGTAGTCTACAAATCTTTGGTCTCACCTGTTTCTCATTGATGAACTTCATCTTTCAATCACCTATCTCCCTGTTTTATGGCTAATTTTATATTAGTGAGCTGAAGGTAAAAGTTATTTCTGTTCTTTGACCTTCAGAATCCTGAACAATTCAAACATATGCACAAAAGACAATTAATTGAAGAAAAATTTTTAAAGGAGGACACTGCTCTATTGAATCAAACAAAAAGTGTTATTTTGTATGTTCTACACCTTTCAGTCAACTGTGAACCAACTAGGATGGCAAAAAGAGCTTGAGTCCAAGCTATATAAACATTGGTTGAATCTCTCAATGTAATTTTGCTTCCCTAACTGCATTAGGGACATCAAAGTCACTGAGCAGGCAAAATATATGTTTTTTGAATCTAAAGAATTTTATTTAATTCTGCATAGAATTTCTCTAACTCATTCCTGCAAAAGATGTTGATATAGAAGTTACATTAAATTCATAATGATTTTTTTTGCAATTAGTTATCACAAACAAGCCTTACAATATGATAAGACCAAATGTCCGATGAAATGATATTTCTTCTTGTCTTTGAATGCATAATAAGGTCAATTCCTTTATCTCCTTTTCCAAGGGAAGCCTGTTGCCATCCTTCAATTTATATTAAACTTCCTTTTGCTTTCTAGCTTTGTTGATAAATAAAGTAATCCATTTTTTCCAAATGTGCCTAAAGCCTTGGTCATCATATGCATACACATAGGATAGCAACAGATCTATCAAATTTTATAGTTTAAAATTTCCATTCTTTGGTTTGCCCCTTTTCTGACACTGCTAATCACCAAAAAAATGGATATGAACATCAAAGGACCAGGGTCACTTTGTATTCTTGCTTCTTGGGCTGATTGATAATCAAAGAAATCTGCCACTTTAACGGCCAAGTAACTAGTCAGTGATTTTTATGTTCTAAGACTGGTCCTTGGAAAGCAGACATGTTGCTAGAATTTATAATTATGCTATGATTAATATCTGTAAAAGTGTACATGCTTATCTGTGTACATACTGTATCCATGTCAGACCACAGGTTTCTTGAGCGCAAAGGCTTTTCCTTATTTTGTTATTATAACCCTAGGGGCTTAGTGGTGTCTAACACGGAATAGATGCTTATTAGTAAATGCTTGCTGCATTAGATTATGTTATTACTTGCAGGGATTTGTTCTTTTATTCTGTAGTGGGCTTCCACAAGGCAAAAGACTATTTTATTTGTGTTTTTACCCACCATAAATAAATCTTGACAAAATATTTGATCAATGAATTTTGAAGCAAGTTCTTTTCATAATGAGTTAACTTGCCTTCATGAAAACATTTAAATATTTAAAATTCAGTGTTTACCCAATGTGTTGCTTTTAAGTGACTTATTCCGCTGAATCCAAAATTATGACCCATTTCCATCAACAATCACAACACAATGGCTAAAACTAAAATGACCAAAAGGCAAGCTATTTCAAGCTTACTAATTTCCTAAAACCACCATCCAAAATTATTTTACAAATACAAAATGAATTAGAAGGGCAATAAAAGGAGGAACTCTGGATAACAATTACCTTCTCTATCTTTCTTTTTTAATCTTTTTCTCCTTCTGTCTATAGTTGCCACTTCTGACTTCAATGACATATAATATTTTCTTATTTCCTGCAATTTTTCTTGTAGAAAAGAGATCCTTTCTGTACTGTTCATATTGTCTAGTTCATCTAGAAAAAAAAAAAAGAAAGAAAAATTTCTTGAGATGAAAAACAGTTTACAAAAGAAGACACTTCTATTAGTAATTCAATTCAGCAGTTGAAATAAATACTATGTTAGTTACTACAAATTATTATACCAAACTTAAGCCAATCATCATGAACACAGAATAATTAACAAATGCATGAATTTTCTTTTCTCAGATTATCACTGTTATGTATTTTTTAGTATAAATACTATGTTAGTTACTACAAATTATTATACCAAACTTAAGCCAATCATCATGAACACAGAATAATTAACAAATGTATGAATTTTCTTTTCTCAGATTATCACTGTTATGTATTTTTTAGTATAGAAATGTGATTTCATCAATATACAGGTCTTACAAGGAAGGAAATCTTCTGCCAAAATAGATAAGCAATTTAAAGTCTTAGTATTGCCTAAGATATGAAGAATAACTCCCCAGGCTTTAGATACTCAGTATTTATCAGTAGCAGGAATTGAACCTAGCTCTCCTTGTTTGTTGTTAACTGACCATTCACCACATTACACTGCCTCTTTTGGTCTATTATAATTGCCCAGTCCACAAAAATGGCATGCTTGGACTTTTCAGCTATATATGCAATGAATGTCTCATTCTCTAGCTAGGGTTCACCTTTAAGTCACCATTAAAAAAAAAAAAAAAACAAATATATATATATATATATATATAATAAAGCACATACAGGAAGCACAAGCTTTTAGATTCAAAAATAATGATTATTCACAAGAAAACTATAATACTGAATTTGCTAAGATTCTTGGATGAATGTTTTTTAAATGTTTCTTACTAAGTTGAAAACTCCACTTATATGCTCTAGGGGATGAATTTTGATGCTTGTCTCGGTGTTTGTCCTTGTCTCCATCTTTAATGTGAGGCGACATCATTCTTGCTGGAGATCGAGCAAGCTTTGGGGGCTTTGCCACATGTATGTGTTTTACTGGTGTACATTTACTTGTACTGTCTGGGACGGGAAGATCTTCACTATCACTGCTTTGTCCTATAACAAGAGAAAGAATCCCATGAGAGGCTGTTGACAATATCTCATGTGTTCAAAGCAGAGATAGGAAAAATGGACAGTGAATTAACAAGATCACTGAATAAAGGCCAAAGGTAGCTCTTTCCTCAAGTAACAAAAATAAAGTAAGAGTCTGAATTATGATATTTATTTTTAAAATGACATAGCATTAAATTGGCAAGGAGATAGTGCTTTGCATCATACAGTTTTGAATGCTAATAAAAGCACTCAATGTGGTTTTCATTATATTTATTAATCTATGTTATCAATAGTAACAATAGTATTCATTTAGCCCCTTTTGTAAAGTCTTTCTGAAGGACCAAATTAAACTTTCCCAATAACATTAAAAACCACTTATATTTAACTATGTATATGTGAATAAATAAAATATTTATGTTCTCTGAAAAAAATATGTTCTTTTCTCAAGTGTACTTCCTGGAAGTAAAATTAGCTACCAAAGAGGTACCCTAAATCATCACAAACGTTAAAATAGCCTACTCTCCCCAGCTCCTACCACATAATGAAATACAATAATATTGCAAAGATTTCTTAATGGCTAGAAATAAATGAAAGATGTCATAATAGGTAAATATCTTTGCCTTTAAGGTACTATAGATCGAATGCAATTAAAACCTCTGTATATCAGATTTAAAGCTATAGTCAGTAACACTCATTTTAATCATTAATATAAAAATCCCCCAAAGTGCTAAGCTCTAAAGCAAAAAAGGAAAAAAATTAAAACTCTAAAGTTATGACTCTTCATATAAAAAATATTTTCAAGAATTTTAAGTTTTTATATTTCTATAAAATATTTCAACATATTTAAAAAATGTTATCTACTTGCCACTATAATCAAATATCTACATTTCAACATATTTTTTAATGTTATCGAATTACCTCTATAACCAAATGTAAAATACATCTAAATTATCCTTTCTCCAAACTACAACTCCAGAGAGAGTATAAATATATTCTGCTCACATAAAAAGTTTAATATCAGAAAAAAGTGGAAAGAGGAAGCTGACAATATAATTTCAGAGACTTTAATATTTTCCAAATGTGAACTACAGAGCTAAATTAAAAATAAAAGGAAAAACTAAACATAAGCACACAACAATGACAAATTAATCATCCTGAAAATGTGACATCTACATAAAGGAAGAAACTACAAGTAGGAAGAATAAATGAAAAGGTCAGTGTATTGTATTTTACACTAAGACAAACAGTAAGAGAGTTCCTACCTGCTCCATTCTTTTCATTTTTGATGGTAGCACTTGTTCGCTTTGGTGGACGTTTTTGTTTTTTTGCTAATGATCCACCATTTCCATCACTTTGCCTTTTCTGGCCTAAAGTAAGGAGATTAAAAAAAAAAAAATACACCTATTAAGCATCAATCTTTATTCTATTATACAGTTGTTAATCACCACATGTCTTTGAAATTGTGTTTAGAAAACCAAATGCCAATGAAAGGAACAGATTTTATTTTAAAATATTCTCACACGTCACAGATGAAAAAGTCAAGAGAATTGTCTAGCACATAGATCACACATCCCCAGAAAACACCCACCTTTGTCTCTGATCTCTCTTTCTTGGACAGTCACGCTACAAGTGCTTGATGTAGTGCTGGCTTCAAATCCATTGGCTGACTCGCTCTCACAGAGGCCTTCTTGAGACTCTTCAGCCACACTGTCAACTTCGATTGTTATATCACTTTCACTCTTGATACTTCGAGACTCCTCCTGACTGAGAGCAAGTGGGGAAGCAGCAGAAAAGCCAGATGGTGCAGCAGGGGGCAAGGCAGGAGGATTGGGAACAGGGCTGACGGGGTCAGGTATATCTGTGCCTGCCTCATCAGCGCTATTCTTATCCTTCTCATCCAAGTCATCGAGGTCTACTTCATGACAAACCAAAGTTTCTGGTCCAATTAGGGGCATAATATCTTCTTCCTCTTCTTTCACTGCAACATTCTCGCTTTCTTTAGCATTTGGAAAGTCAAAATTTTCAGTGGCCAGGTCCTGAACTGGTGGCTCTGACTCTGCTATCAATGATGGCATTTCCTCATGTTCTATTTCAGGCTGTTCTTCAGAATTTAATTCCTTAAATTCCTCAGATATGATAGAGTCACTGGTTCGTTCTTCAGACACAAGGGCTGGCACGTCCATTTCAGTCTCAATTCGAATTTTTTTCTCTGGTGATGACTGTCCTGGTATTTTCCTCTTTAATTTTTTTTCTTTTGAGCATGAGTCCATTTCATCTTCGGTAGTAGAGGAAAAATCTTTACTTTCTAAAGAAGAAACTTCTAGACTAAGAGGTTCTATGTAAGATTCACTTCTTGCTTCATCCTGGCTCAGTGGAGAAATCTTTATAGTCTCCAAAGAAAGATCTTTTATCTTGTTTTTTCTCCCTTTAGCTTTAGGAGATTTTTCTGTTTCTTTCTTAATTTCTTCTACTTGCTCCGTTTTGTTTCCAAAAATTTGCACTATTTGTTCACTTTCTTCAACTTCCAACTTCAGGGTTTCTAAAGACTGTACTTGAGTCCTATCATTTTCTTTTAACACACATGGAAATTTTGGATTTTCTTCTTCTATCTTATCATCAATAAATTTTTCACTCTTTTCGAGTTCTTCTAAAATCTCTGGAGAAAATTCTTCATTCACCAAATTTTTATCTGAAGTATCTTCAATTTCACTATCAGAAGAAGCAGAGTCTATGGAAGAAAGATAATGTTATAAAAAAGGCTGGAAATTTCTGTAAAGGAGAATTTTCAACACAAACTTCATATTAACATACAAACTTCTAACATATTAACAATATAAACTTCAATTAAATGTAGTAGTATAAAATCAATGCATATGCAGTAGTTACTTAGTTGTGGAGGGCTTTTGTCTTGTTTTGTGTTGTTTTTAAAAAAACCTGATTTAGGATGTAATATTACTCATCATATCCAAAGACATAATTAACATTGGGCTGTTTACTCCTCAGCATATTAGCAAGATGTTCTGAATCTAATCCAATAGATACTGAACAACATTTATTAGTTATGGTTTTTCAGTGTTTTAATATCTGATTGATAATAGCTCTTTATTTTGAATCAAAGGAATCATTTTTTTATATTAAGCAAAGCTAATCAAAGTTAGTTATCAAATTTAAAATGTAGCTTTTTAGTCAGCAGGTTAAAAAAACTGGCCATCTTTTCTCTTGCTGATTAAGTGGTTCTTTTTAGAACAGAGTCAAAATAAACTGGTAGAGTCAGTGATGATAAATCTTCAGTGACAAAGTAATATACTAGTTAATTTACAATGTAAAACATTTTTAAAAGAACCATGACATCAAGGAGCATAAACTCTGCTGAAATTTAAATAAACAGATTAAAAATACACAAAAACTACTACATCCTTTTCTTAGAAATCTGTTTTAAAGGAAAAAGTTTAAAGAGTTAGTTTCCCCCCTCCTCTTGCTTATGTATCTAAACTAATATTATCCATTTGGATGAAGTAAAGAAGAAAATATATGAGCAGTTTATTAGAAAGAAGCAAAAGAATCACTCAGTTTTTATAAGCTTAAAAGTTACAATAAAACAAGCATCTTTTTTTAGATTTTGCTCTTTAAAATTGAGATTTACAGTTTTAAAAAAATCTGGATTCACTGAGATTTTACTATTTATATAATTGACTGGAAAAAGAATTGCATAATTAAAATACTGTACCTTCCATTCCATTTGCCAGAGGTGAGCTGTCTGGTAAACTGCTTCGTGCAGTTCGGGCACTCGCTTTCCCTTCAATATTTGGAGACTTAGACACACTGTAAGACATATTTGATGGAAGGGTGGACTTTAGAGGAGGACGTCCACGTTTTGACTTTTGTCTCTCTTCATCTTTTTTATCATCCTTTTCACTGTCTTCTTTATTCTATGTAACAATAAAAAAGTTCTATTAGGATAACATTTTGAAATTGGCACTTTTCATGCAAATTTTATCCTATTAGTCCCTATGGAAAATAGACACAGAAAAAGACTATAAAAGAAAATATTTTACAAGGAATACTGTTTTGGCTTAACAGTTTGTAAAGATTCCAACAGAATACTATATAAAAGTCTATTTCCAACTATCTAAAGCAACCTAAGGCAATACTAGTGTGGGGGGAAAAAAATCACTTAAAGACTATTTTAAACTTGAAAATATCTTTTTCAGACTAATGTTAAATATTATCCTAAAGTATATCAAGTTTATCTCATTGATCATGATTTGGCAATCATGAAGTAACATATATTTTAGTTATAACATTCTTTTTAAGCTCCTCTTCAATTCCAGTCAAAAGATATTTATGTCAGAAGAGTTATGTGGGCAATCAATATGTACTAACTTGACTATGAGCCAGGTTCTGTACTAGGAACTGAACAAAAATGAACTATTCCCGATCTCAATAACTTATAAATACAGAGTGAGTCAGGGGAAGTCATTATAGCTAGGGAAGGGAAGGCAAAGAAGGGAGAAGGAATGAGAAAACTCTTATAACCTTGAAACAAATTAGGAATTTTGAAAATTGATGAGAACTCACTGTAAGCATGGAGATAATCATGTACAAAAGTCAAGAGACAGAAAATAAGATTATCATTTAAGTAGTTATCAGTTTTATTGGTTTGCAATGGTTTACTACAAAACTAGAAGGACAGGTTGGGGCCAACTTGTGAGAAACTTTAAGTGCAACAAACAGATTTACAGTTTACTCCAGAGATAAAAAAATAAGGACCAATTAGAGTTTACTAGGTAACTGGAATGATGTTATCAGACTTGTGCTTAGGAAAATCACTTTAACAGTAATATGAATTAGAAAGGGGAGAGATTTGAGTTAACTGACCAATTAGAAGAACTGTTAACAATCTAGGGAAAAGGTGATAAGATCTTGAATAAGTTTGGTGACCATCTGAATTAAGAGAAGGGGACCAATTCAAGAGAGGTCATTGAAGTAAATTACAAGAAAATTTCCTAACTTGATATATAGAGTAAGACTGAAAAGATAATAATCTCATTAAAATAATCAGCCTGCATGACTGAAAGGATAGTGGTACTCTCTAGAGCAAAATTCTTAAACGGTGGATGGAAATTTTAAAGGAGGTTGTGTTAGTGAATGTGGGGGAATGGGAAATTATAATTTATTATCAGTAAATATCTGCTCTGAAAACCTATTTTATATGCCTATACACCAAGGATCACATAAAAATTTCTTAGGAAAAAAGAGATTGTAAGTGGAAAAAGTTTAAGAAGCTGTGGTCTAGAGAAATGACAAAGTTCGGAGCAAGAGTGGATTTAGGGGAAAAGATGATGAGTTTTGTTTGGGACATACAGAGATTGAGATAGATATAAGCTCTCTAACTCAATTTCCCAGGAGGCAATTGGTGACAAGGAATTGTGCCTTGCAAAAATGACTTGAATATATAGATCTGGGAGCTATTGGCATAGAGATAAGGATCAAACATATGTTTGATAAAGTAGATGAGCTCATCAAAAGAGAATATTTAGAGAGAAGATGGTACAGAATGGAACCTTGGGGAATACCTTCAGTCAGGAAGTTTGTTATGGATGATGATTGTAAAGAAAAATGACAAAAAGTAGATCAAAACTGAGGGAAACAGACAAAAATAGGAGTTAATAATATTAAATGCTGAAAAGAGGTTAAGAAGAATAATAACTAAGAAAATGTCATGAGATTTTGCAATTAAGTAGTTTTGCTAAACGGTGACTTTGGAAAGGACAATTTTAGTTCAGTGATGAAGTTGGAGAGTAGACTGTAATGTATTTAGAAAAATAAGGAGGAACTAAAAGCAATGAGTATAAACAGATTTCTCCAAGGAATTTGTCTGAGAAGGGAGGAAGAGTTATATAGGACAATGGCTTGTTGGGTTAGTGGGTACAATAAAGGATTTTTTTTAAGATTAGGGAAGACTTGTCCATTTATAGACAATGAGAGCAAAAATGAAGGAACCAAAAGGAAGGGGCTGAAGATTAGATAGTGGCGATAATAGTGGGATGAACCTACTGTAAGACTGAAGAGTAAATATAGAAACTGGCCTTATCAAGGAAAGGGCTATCTCTTCACCAGACTCTTTTGAGTAAAGAAAAAAAAAAAAAAAAAAAAAGGATTTTATAATAGGGTTGTCAGATGAAGATAGGAGGAAGAAGCTCACAGCAAATGGGCATTATTTTCTCAGAAAGTATGAGGCAAAATCTCAGGTAAAATGGCATGAGGACTGAGTAGCCACAAGAAGTTACTAGAAAGAAGTTTGAAATAGCTGTTGTGTGAAAAGGGACAAAGAATCTATATGGAAGGAATAATAGGACTGCCTTGAGTCTGTATGAGTCTAGTTGAGATCAGAAAACACAGAAATGTAATAGCCCTGGTTCACTGTTTAACTACCTGCACCTTAGTTTATTAGCATATAAAAGCAGAGAAGGGACATAGTAAGAATAATCCAGGGTGAATGTCTGGAAAGGCATGAATAGCAATAGGACAAAAAAGAAAGACTCAATAGTAGAGGATGCAATACAGAGTTAAATTAGTCAAGTGGAAGGTAAAAAATGGGAAGGAAAAGAGTAAAGTATATCCAGAACAGGGGTGATGGCCTAGGGAAGAATTGAGGTGTGAAGGAAACCTGATGAGGACCAAAAAAAAAAAGATAAGGAAAGCATAAAGAAAGGTAAACTAATAAAAGGTGATGAAAAGAAAAAATGTTTTAGAATTTTCAATCATAAAATCAAAAATTTTCAATCATAGAAACGATTAAAGAGAGAAGTATTTCTGTGTTTGAGACAGAGAGTAGGAGTGAGAACTGAAGTAACTGAAAAAATGGGAAATAAGAGTGTCTGAAGGATGTAATGGGCTAGAATTCTGGAAAAACATACTTGAAACAAAGTGTTAACTCAGAGGAATTGGTAAGACAATGGTTATCTAGTTTAGCATGGTGATTAATAGTTCTCTAGTTCAGTGTATGTACTTAGTACTTAATAGAGTTCTACAAGATTGACACCTACAATGATGTAATTATTATAGAGTATATAAGAGCCAACAAGGACTGGCTGAGAGACATTCCATCTTTGAGTTGACTCCTGTTGGCTCTCCTTCTGCTTCCCCCACTCAGACCAAAGCCTGTCTGAACGGCCTCCAGAAAGGTAGCCTGGGTTCCAGGCAAGGAAACAGACTGTGAAGGAGACAATAAAGAATTTAGACTTTATCCCTGGCTATTCTCATGGTGATTACTCAGATGAAACGAAGGCTGGTCAAAAGACCTCCAGAAAGCTAACCAGAACATTACAGAAGGAAGGCTGGATTTCCTTATATAAGGTAGGACTTTGGAACAGGAACAGTATTAACCAGGTCTTTCAGATTGTGTGATAAATGTGTATACAGTGAACTTCAGAAAAGAGATGATGGCAACAGAATCTAGAAATGATCGTCTCTCTTGTGTTTTTTACATGATTTATGTGTTACATATTTTATATAACTATGTTTTTATATATTTACACACACATTTGGATGGAGGCACTAGCAGTTGGAGGTGTCATAGAGAAAATAATGTTTGAATTTAGTTTTCAAGGAAACTAGAGATTCTAAGAAGCAGGTGTATATTTCAGTTATAAGGGAAAGAATGTACAAAGCCATACAATGTTTTATGCAAAGAACAGCAAGAAACCTTGTTTAGTGAGTGAAAGAGAGAGATAGAAGAGAAGTCTGGAAATCATGAAGGCATTTTCAAGTCAGAGAAGTTTTAATTTGATCATCAAGATACAAAGGTGCTTACTGAGCATGTGAATAACAATGTTTAGAGTTCTGCTTTAGAAAAAATCAGTTTGGTAATCTGGATGGGAAATAGACTAGAAGAGGATATATTTGAGGCTGGGGGACCAATTAGAAGGTTACTGCAATAGAATAGATGAAGGTTGTGATCTAATAGAATAGATGAAGAATGTGATCTAAGATAGCTGTATTAGAGAAAAAAGAATGAATGAGAAGGCCTTGGTGGTAAATTCAACAAAATTTGTCAACTGACTTGATATATAGGGTGAGATAGAGAGTCGGGAAAAAGCCACAACTGTCAATTTAAATGACTGGAAAGATGGTGGTATTCTCAAAAGAGAAAATACAGAAAAAAGAGGGGGTTAACATGAGGGGATGACTCTAATACTAGTGACTCTAATCACTAGTGACAGTGATTTCATTTTTGGACCTACTGAACTTGAGATACCTATGGGAGATCCAGATTGATATGTCCATTAGGCAGATGAGAATTGAGTCAGGAGAATGTTAGAGCTGGATATATAATTTCTATACTGAAAATGTTTGCATAGTTGACAACTCTCAGTAAATATCTGAAAATAACATGTACTAAAGGATGAGCTACAAGTTTGTTAATACACCTTAATAAAAAGTTGATGTTATTACAGATACTAATCTATAGACATTACTTTAGTTTTTTTCTTCTGTTTTCTCTTTGGTCCACCTTTGTCCAAAGGCCAGATTATCCTGTCAGCCTTCACCCATTCATCATACCTTAAAATAAACAACACAGAGGTTTAATAATGACAAACCATCATAAATTGCAACTCTTCTCCAGATATAAAAGTATAGCTAACATCCAATAAAAGTTTTGTTATCCAGCATGCTGAGAATAAAACAAGATCTAGTTAACTAAGAGTTGGAATATTATCATAATATCTAGAGATTACCATGTGACAACTGGAAAGAATTTTTTTTTTTTAAGTTAAAATAAATAGTAATTTCAATTTTTAAGTTGTCCCTGTATCACTTAGTTTAGAGGAAGGGAAGACAGGACGAGCCTGGAATAAGAAGGGTGAGAGGGTGGAATTATTAATGGAGAAAAGAGGTCAAAGGTAAGGACAGCAAATATTAAGCCTTTAAAAGAATTTCTGAAGCTTCTTTCTACCTGTACTTTCAACATATGGAAATTGTAATTCTAACTCTGAGGGGTAGAGAAATATTTGTACCAAGTTTATTAAGTTAGTTAATAAATCTATAATTTCAGATTTAAAAAAAAATTCAATGCCCCTCAGCTTGATTCTTTTAATAAATTCCACTTCCACTAACTGCTTTAATGTTTTTCCAAATTACCTCTACCTAGCTTCTTATTTTATTAATAAAATTTTATACAGAGTATTGCAAAAGTCTCAATGGGATTTTAAAGATTAAAACTGCATACCCTGTATTTGGCATGTCTGTCATTTTAGAAAATATATGAAATTTGGGGGAAAGAATTTACTTTATTTATTTTTCAGTTAATTTTCCTTAGATGTCAAATTATGAGATGACAATAACTATTTCCTCCAGGCTTTTTCAAGATGTTTAAATAACATTGGTGTTGGTTATTAGATTGGAGCATATCAGAAATACCAGTTTCTAGAGTTTTCTGGTGCCAGATAACACAGCTTTTAGGATATATAATACACAAGCATATAAAACTTTAAATAATAATACCTTATATTTATATAGCACTTTTCACATATAGTATCTCATCTGATCCTCACAACAACCCTGTAAGGTAGTTTCTGAGAGGCAACGTGGTAGGTATAGTGGAAAGAGCACTGGATTTGGAGTTAGAAGGCCTGGGTTCGAATCCTGGCTCTGCTACTTACTACCTGTATGACTTTCCTGGGTCTGTTTCTTCATCTGTAAAATGAGCAAGTTGGATTAAATGACTTCTAAGGTCTCTTCTAGTTTTAAATTCTATGATCCATAAAAACTGAGGCTTAGAGATGTGACTTGCCTGAGGTCACACAGAATAGTTAAGTGGCAGAGCCTGTCACTCAAATACAGTTCTTCTGACTCCAAGTTCAGTGCTCTCTCCATCATAAAATACTGTTTAAAGCTGAAGTCAAAAGCATTCTCCATAATCTGAGACTATGTAATGTAGGAAATATGACTATTCTGACAGAAACAGAGATAAATCAAGAGTCTTTCTGCCTCCTCTATTTTTGGTTGGAACTGGTCTTGATTTCATTCCTAAATTCCTAGGGATCTCCACATGTTATCAGCAAGTAATGAAGCTGGAGCCCTGTCTAGTTTTTCTGCAAATTCTTGGGTTATAAATGGCATTATGATGTACTGAAAGAACAATCTTGGAATTAGAAGACTCCAAGTCTTGATTTAAGGCCCTGACTCTAACACTGTGACCATAGGCAAGGCACTTACCCTCTATGAGCCTCAGTTTCCTCACCTGTAAAATGGGAGTAATAATATTTTCACCAGATAGCTCACATAAAAAAGCTATATAAATGTGAGGTTTTTATTACTGTATTTCTGAGTAGTAACAGTGTCCCTCCCCTCCCCTCATACAGAGCATCTTAGTAACTTTCTAATGCCTTTAGCAATTTACATGTAATAATGTGCATTACAGTTATCTGTATAGACATCAAAACTTTGTATCTATTCCAGCATTTAGCACAGGGCCCACCCTTAAGTGGTAACTACTTAGTACAATGTTTGCTGCATTTTAAGTATAAAGTGAAAAGTTCCTAAGGGTTTACAACAACTGCAACGTCATAGATAGGTCCTACCTGGCCTCAGAGCCAAGGGACACCCAGAAAGTTGGGGACAATTCCAGGACTGACCTGGGGCTGACCATGGCTGTTTCCAGGGATTCAGAACCCTGGAAGCATCTCAGCCTTGTTAACCATTCTCTGAATCAGGGACAATCTTGAATCTGGGTAGATCCTATTGTAGCTGTATTGGTGGGACAGAATAAAATTAGCCTTTGTGGATTGAAGGCAAAACAAAGTTTACTACAGGATTTCATTAATAATCTGGTTATCACTTTATCACTTGGTTTATCATTTTAGAAGCTGGGCAGTGGCTGAGATAAATGACAAGGAAAGTTGGAAAACTTAAAAAAAAAAAAGAATGCAAGCAAGGATATATGATGAATGGTATAAATGTTTCAGAAAACCAAACAGACATACTGGTGATAAGCATAAAGAATATACAACAAGGCAAGATTTCAAAGGAATTAAAAAGCAGGAAATAATGAGACCCAGGGATAAGTTATAACTAAAATCAATATTCATAAAATCTGACTTTTCCTGAAGTCATCAATACAGTTTAATATTTAAAATGTATTAGACTACATATATGTAAAAATATTAGATGTTTAATTTCTTTTTATGCAGCAAGCACACAGCTTCTAATATTTGCTATGAAAGAACAGAAATCCTATACCTCTTGTTTGAGGAAGAAGTACACTGATATTTAAAATGTTATTTAAAACTAGTTCCAGGTGATTTATTTTAATACTGGGACAGTTTTTATCTTAGTTATATAACTAAATTGATCTAACTTTATATGCTATAAACCATTTCCTTTTTATGAAATCCAAATGATCATTTATTCCTAGTGGAAACAGTATGCTACCTATAATTGAGAATTAAGATCCATTTATAAGGAAATTTCTTTCCTTCTTACCTGACATTCCATCCATAGTAATGCACCAAGTATAAAACCTCTCCATCATCAATTTCAGTACTTTTAATACTGGCTTCATAAATTTTCTGAGTTTTTCCACGTCCATATTTTACTTTTACTTTGGTTCCTGTTAGGCAGGGCTCTATGTCCTCCTCATCTTCCTCCCCTTCAGATTCCTCTTTGTTTTCAATTTCCTCCCTGTAGCAAGTTATAATATTGATAATGCTACTAATTATGTAATGGTAAATAACAACAACAAACACAACTACATGGGCAAAGAAAAAAAAATGGTGCTGAATATTCACTACCTATTTAAACATTACCTTCATAACATGATGGAGGAGAAGGAGAAGAAGGAGGAGAAGGAGAAGATTATCATGGACTAGTAAGGGTTTAATTAAGTAAAGGTGCACTGTACCAAATGTCAACTCAGACACTTCTTAAAGGGAAAAAAACCAAAGATGAGAGAGGGACAAGAACAATTTTGGCAAATAAAATAAAACAAAACAAAACAAAACAAAATAAAATGCACTGAAGCATCACAACAAAGATGTTTTCAGGGTCTGTGCTATGGATGTCCTACATGAGAAATTGATCCACAGAGACTTTTTAAAAGACTTTTTAAACTAAACAACATAGGATGAAGCAATAATACCATCTTGTAATCAAACCTTCTTTGTGAAGAAAGTTAGATTGGGTTTATTTATTTTACACTGACAAGAATAAGGGCCTGTCTTTTTCTTGCATTAAGAAAATTTTTTTAAGCTTCATGATCCATCCTTAGAAGGAGCTCTGTACGTTAAATCATCCAATGATATTGAAAAGTGGCTTTGAGAAGTCAAAATATTATATATATTTATCTTAGTTTATTTTCAACCTAACATCTACCAGGAGCTTTTCTAGTATTAGAGAGTATGAGATTCTCATAAAGGTTATACCAAAATTAGTTAAGTTACAATATACTGGTTGGTTGGATTTTTTTTTTTAAATTGTTTTTGTTTGCAGGGGGTAGAAAGGGTCTAATTATGATTTCATTGATACAGGGAATTCTTTGCATAGAAATACCTTCCACTGATAAAGTTGTTGACTTTTTTATGTCCTGTGACCTCCTCTAATTTATAATCCTAGTGGATTACTTGGGGAGTACTGAGGAATTAACTGACTTATCCATGCCATATAGCTAGTATGTATTAGAGGCAGGATATAAACCCAATTTTCCTGCTCCCAAGGCCAGCCTGCTATCCACTTAGCCACATTGCCTCTTGAGATTCTGAATTAATCCTAAAAAAGTACACAAGTGCTAAATAATCATTGTAAATGCCATTTTGAAACTCCGGTGGCACTAATGTTTAACAATAAAAGTTAACTGAGACAAAGCTGATGAATTAGTACAATCAAATACTTTATTATACTGCACAGGTATAAAACATCAACATAGTGACCACTGGGTCATCCAATACAGAAGCTGTGATGGTCTAGTGACTATTACAGGATAAATTTTCCATTTTCTCCAATGACCATCTGCCATTACAAGACAACTTGAAGCTTGATATTTCTCTAAGACTTCTTCCTCACTATGATAAGACATCATCAGCCTGTCATTGATATTTCTAAATATTGTGGTTATCCTTGTCCATCATTCTAAAACTAGCTATGCTGTCCGCATGATACCATTTTGCATTTAAAACAGGGAAATCTGGACTCACAAAACAAAAGTCTTTCCCCTTTTTCTTTGTAAATTAAAAGTTTTTTAAGATTCAGAATTTTCACACAAATATTTACCTGAATGCATATTTTTAGAATTCTACACATAACTTAAAACTCTCAATTCTTACTATTAAGTGTCTATTTCTAAACCTAATTTTTTTTTTTTTTTTGCTTTTTTTCACTTTTCCTAATTCTCTCTCTAGGACTTCTCTCTAAATCTTGGTCACAACTGAAATGGAATTCTAGTTCACTGTTGCTACATTCCTTTCTTTATAAATTTTGCCATCAAATTAACTACACCTGAAAACGTCTCCCTCTCATATTCATAGTTCTTTTTTTCTTCCACATCCATGGCACATTTTCAGTAGAATGGTCACTAATTTCAGGAAAAATCTGTATATAAATGTCAAGTTTTCCCAAATATTGACTGAATACAAATTTCCACAAAGTTATCTTCAAGAATATAATAACCATAAAACCACTAACCTAATGGAGATGGCAAATTAAGAAATACTATTGTGTCTTACATTATTATATTTTATAAGCCTTGTATGACAATGCTTCTAGCGCTTGAAAATTATTCATCTATTTTGTGATCTTCATTTATAGCAGCAATGGTCATATAGTTTAGTAATACAATCAGAAGCTTTGTTCTAATTACCATTTTCAAATGGTAAGTGAACAACATAAAAAAATATGGCTTCTCTTAAGCCAAGATTAGGAAGGATATTAAAAAAGGAAACTTTATTGATAAGGCATGGGTTATATAAATTTAGCTTTGAGTTTCACTTTACAAAAAAAGGTCACTAGTGCATGCCACTTATTCTAATAAAGTAACTTGGCAAAGAAAAATGTCTGAGACAAAGCTAACACACACAAACACCTACTAGTACTGTGCACCCATGTGTTTGTTAGCTTCCCCACATTGTACCTTTTTTTAAATGGAATTTTTGCTGGCGCTGTTTCCTCTTGTCCACTTCCTCCATTTTTCTCCAGCTCCCTTCCCTGCTGTCAACTGCAGGACCTTTCTTTTGACTGGGTGGCGCAGCCTTCTTTGAGGCCACTGTCTAGGGCACAAGTGCTATTAAAATGGTGCGACCAGTTTATTCTCCAGTTCCGTAAGGCAATACACATCATCTTCACAATGTGTCTCGCCTTCACTAGACAAGAGGAATGAAGTCCCAATAAGAATATGTTCCCTCAAACCTGAGTCACTAACACAGGAACAAAGTGCTACGATAATAAGAGGCAAACATTTTCAAGGAGTAAACATTACTTATTGTACCTCTCTCGTCTTTTCTCTTCCTCTTCATCTGAGTCTTTGTCGGATTCCTCCTGCTTTCTAATTTTCTTCTCTTTTGGCTTTGGTGTGTTTTTTTTCCCCAGTAGTGCTTCATTTTCCTTTTTCTCTATAATGTCAGATTCTTCTTCTATATCTTTATTTTCTTTATTATTATCCCTTAATTTGTCTTCTGTTTTTTCTTCTTCATTTTCTTTTTTAGCAGGGGTTAGATCTCGAGCAATTCTCCTTCGACCCTAAAAAAGAGAAAAATACCTTGTAAAACAGCTATACCTGAAAAGGAAAAAAATAAGGAGAAATCATAATGCTAACTTATGACACCATTATCTGATATGGATATTAAATTTGTTTCCTTTTAAAATAATTATGCATACTCCTGAGTAGAAGACTGACTAAAATAGTTGTGATAAAGGTATTGCATTTGTTGGCTAGAAATTACACAAGAAACGAAAAGCTTTCTCCCCCCTCATAGAACATAGTATATGTTCTACTATATTATGAAGTGAATAAAAACAATACATTTTCCTTAAATGGATGACAAGGAAGCTTGCTGGATTGATAACAATTTACTTTATTTCTAGAAGATCCTTTTAACTTACTCTAACGTTCCAAACTGAATCTAAAAACACAACTTATTCCAATCGTAAGACTGGAGATGTAGGAATAAAAGATCTCAGAGGTCTTCTAGTCCAACCCCCTCAAGTTAAAGATAAACACATTGAGGCTCAGAGGATAAGTGACCTGTGGAGATCAGCAAAAAGGAAGAGATCATCCATTGAACTTTCAATCCACAGTGTCTTATAGTCAGTCAGTAAACATTTGTTAAGAGCCAATTAACTATATGGGAGGTACTGTGCTTACATTGAGGATATAAAAAAAGACAAAAGACAGTCCCTGCTGTCAAGGAGCTCATTGTCTAATGGAAGACACAATAGACAAATGACAATGAACAAAATAAATGAAAGATATAAATCAGAAATAATCACCAGAGGGAAGGTACTAGAATTAAGAATTTGGGAAAGACTTCCTTTAAAATGTGGGATTTAGAGGCTTGAAGGAAGAAGCCAAGAAAGCTAGGTAGTGAAAATAAGAAGGAATAGACATCAACCTGAAAAAAACGTCCAGAGCTGAGAGAAGCAGCATTTTGTTTGAGGAACAGCCAGGAAACCAGTGTCATTGGACTGAAGAATTGGTAGCTATTGGAAAGCAGGGAGGCATGTAAGAGTTAAAACCACTGGAAAGATGGGATGAGAACCAAGACATGAAGGGCTCTGAATATTAAAGAATTATATATTTGATTCTCAAGATGATAGAAAGAGTTTATTGAGTAGTGTGGGGTGACATGGTAAGATCTGAATGTTAGGATGATCACTTTCAACATCTAAATGAAGGATAGGCTCGGAACAAAAACCTAAGGTAGGGAAACCAACTAGAAGGCTATTTCAGTAGTCCAGATGAGTTGATAAAGGCCTGTACCAACATGGTAGTAGGTTCAGAGGACAAAAAGGGGAGTGTACAAGAGATGTTGCTATGGTGAAATCTATAGGATTTGGCAACAAATTGGATATGAAAATGAGAAAGATTAATGAAGAAAGACTCCTAGGTGATGAAGATAGATAACTAAAAAGATTATGGTACCCTCAATGATAATGGGGAAATGTGGAAAGGTCTAAGAGGAAAGATAATAAATCCAATTTTAGATATGCTAAATTTGATATGTCTAACAAGCAGCTGGAGATGCAAGCCTGGAGGTCCAAATTATAATCGACTGAAAATTTTTGCTAATTCAAAAGTCATAAGCAACCAAGCCCTAATTTGTTCAATGGCACAAAATATTATATATAATTTAATGAAAACAAAGGGAAAGCTACCTTGTATTTTTAAGTATTGTACTGAATTTTCCACTAAAAATAAAGTGATATAATAATCATTCCAATTTTGGATGTTATTTCCCCCAAATTCAAGGGGATGAGTATATTTATTATTTTGTACATTCAACAAACAGTAATTTCATTTCAGTTCTGCATGACTTAATTCTTCCTAAATTCAAACCATCATGAATTGAAAATTCATTTCTTAAAATGATCACAAAACAAAAACAAACAAAAAACCTTAATTATACAAAAATACGACTTATAAAGGATAGAGGAAGGCCAGAGCCTGCCCTCCCTACTTTCCCATGCCCCTATCTTTACACACATACACCCCTACCTTTCATTCTGATTATAAAGTTTCACATTTATTTTTGCATGCTAATTTGCTAGAGCCATTAATTTTATCTATTTCTTCTCCAAATTCTACTGTCTTGGAATGATTTTGAATACTATACTTATCTGGCATAAAAATACAACTATGCATAAAGATTTCTGGATATTTTTGGAATTCATTACAGCTCACAGCCTTTGACAAATGATTAGAAATCTTTTTTTGCAAATCTTTTATCCATTTTTTTCTCTTTTAAACTTATTCTAAATTTCCTCCTCAATGTCTTTCCTTCCATTTTTACAACTGTGAATTCTCTTCAAATCTATTTTTTCCAGTATTAATTTCATAATCCTGAAACTAAGTACTCCTCAATATTCATCTCCTCTTTTCACTCCTGACCAAATTTTTTCAGTTCAAATATTGTGTCCAAGTAATTTATGAATTAAGAAAACTTCTACAATATAACACCATTCACCACCTACAAAAAGTGAGTCAGAACATTCCATTTCAATGATTACTCTCAGGAATATTATTACATACTCACATAATACTTAGTCATAGAATTTAAGATCTCTTATATTATTGATATTTTATAATTCCTAGGATAAGTATATTAAAACAAACACAAGAGAACACTATTTTTTTTTTACCTTTCACAAAAATACCATACATTCTCCTAGCCATATCAGACCTAAAACTCTATTATGAAATGGCAGTCATCAAAATCATTTGGTACAGGCTAAGAAATAGACTAGTAGATCACTGGAATATGTTAGATTTACAAGACACAATAGTCAATAACTGTAGTAATCTAATATTTGATAAACCCAAAGACCTCAGCTTCTGGGATAAAAACCCACTATCTGATAAAATTTCTGGGAAAATTGGGAAACAGTATGGTATTGACCAACATCTAACACCCTATTTCAAGATAAAGTTGAAATGTAATCATGAGTTAGACATAAGGGATGATACTACACATGAATCAGGAGAGCAAGGGATAGTCTACTTCTAAGATTTTGGAGAAGGGAGGAATTTATGGCCAAAGAACAACTAGACAACATTATGAAATGCAAAATGGGGACTGTAGATTACATTAAATTAACAAGGTTTTGCACAAACAAAGCCAATGCAGCCAAGATTAGAAGAGAAGTAGAAAGCTGGGAAACAATTTTTATCGTCTTATAAAAACCTGATAAAGGCCTTATTTCTAAAGTACATAGAGAACTGACTCAAATTTATAAGAATAGAAGTCATTCCCCAATTAATAAATGGTCAAAGAATATGAACAATCAAATTTCAGAAGAAATTTAGTCAAAATTCAGAAGAATTTAATTTCTATTAAAGTCATTTCTAGTCATATAAAAAAATGCTCTAAATCACTATTGATTAGAGAAATGCAAATTAAGACAATTCTCAGGTACCATCTCACCTCTCAGTTTAGTTAACATGATAGGACAAGATAATGATAAATGTTGTAGGGAATGTGGGAAAACTAGAACACTAATACATTGCTGGTGAACCTGTGAAATGATCCAACAATTCTGGAGAGCAATTTGGTCCTCTGCCCAAAGGGCTACTAAACTGTGCATACCTTTTGATCCAGCAATTTCACTACTGGGTCTGTATCAAAGAGATCATAAAAAAGGGAAAAGGCTCCAACATGCCAAAATGTTTTTGAAATGATAAGGAACTAGAAATTGAATAAATGTCCATCAGTTGTAGAATGACTGAATATGTTATAGTATATGGATATAATGAAATATTATTGTTTTATAAGAAATTGATGCTGAGTGAAGTTAGCAGAATCAAGAGAATATTGTACACAACAACCACAAAATTATGAATTTCTGATCGAAGATGATCAACTGTAAAGAATTTGGCTCTTCTCAACAATGTGGTGATTCAAGGTAATTGCTACACTTGGGATGGAAAATGTTATCCACATCCAGAGAGAGAACTGAAGTTGCATGTAGATTGAAGCATATTGTTTTCACCTTTTTGCTTGTTTTTCTTTTGATTTTTCCCCCCTCTTTTTGGTCTTATTTGTCTTGCAAAACATGACAAATATGGAACTATATTTAGAATGATTATATATATATTATATCAGATTGCTTGCTGTCTTGGGGAGAGAAAAATTTAGTACACAAAAGTTTTACAAAAATGAATGTTGAAACTTATCTATACATGTATTTGGAAAAATTAGATACTATTTTAAAAAAATACTACATACATTCTTAATAATACTTAAAATAAAGCAAATAAAAATTAGTATTATTCACTTACTCTTGGAGATTTTAATTCTATTTCTTCTTTTTCACTTTCACTATTTGAATCAATGTTTTCTTCAGGTTCACTTTTTACTTCCACTAAAGGCATTTCTTGCTCCACTTTCACAGTTTCTTCCATTGATTCCTCTAGTTTTTTAATTTCTTCTATTACTTTTGGTTCATTGTGATGGATGGTCCTAAACTGAATATTTGCAGAACGGCAATATTCTTCAAAACCATAGAGATATCTAAACAAACAAAATTTCAAAGACTATAAATATTGCTGTTTAAAATTCTGAAGAAATAAGCAATGTTTGGGTAATACAACTTTAAAAAACTCTCAAACACATAATTTTTAACCTGAAGTCAGTGAATTTGTTTTCTTTTTACGTTAATATTTTTTAATTTGATAAACTGAAATTTATTATTTCAACATAACTGGTTTCTTTTATATTTTAAGAAACATTACATTATCACCACACTACCAAAAGAGTCTGTGACAGAAAAGGTAAAGAATTCCCATGTGATAGAAAAAAAAATTTTTTTAAACTAATAAATGGAAATACTAAATATAAATTTTTTTCCTTAAAAATGTCTTATTTCCAGTTATTCATAACTCATCCAGTTATTTATTAAAATATAAAAGGTTTATTTTAAGAAAAAACCATCAATATTTGACTCCCCTCAAACTCTATTAGTTATAGTCTCTCACTTGAATGAAGAGGATGTAGGGCTAGAAGGAACCAATTTTCCCAATATTTTAGGGAATATGGGACCTACCTTTAAAAATAAAACAATTTCCAAGATCTTAGGATAATCATTAGAAAACACATAATGACAAAAAGCTATTATCAATTCAGTTAACACTTATAAATAATTTTAGTATCAAGAATCTAAATATATTTTTTAAATTCTCAATAATTAAATGGATCTGTGATCTCACTGATTCTGTAGTTCCCGCCCATAAAGCAGATCACAGATACGCATCCATGCTTTTTCATCCTACATGATTTTTGTCATGTCTTCCCCAAAGTTCATCACAGGAGTCTATTGAATGTTCTTCCTCTATCTCTCCTGAAATCATGAGAGTACTGGTATATCACTCTGTCCATCTCCATCATTCTTTGCTTTTGTCTTGCTTTGACCAGCTCAACTTCTCTTTCTGGCATACAATTCTTGTATGACAGCCTTTACTCCTGTTCTTCTTCAAAGTTCCTTATTGATTATGTTGGACCTTGCTCACAACTAACATGTGATTTTCTATTGCCCTCTGGGTATTGCTCACATTTAGTTCTTAATAGGCAGTGATGTCTCACATCTTGCTGCTATCCAGGCAACAACAGTAAAATGTATTGAAAAGATCTGTTATGAGAAACTTGGGGTGAGTATAAGTTCCCTGAAATTTCCTTAAAGCAATTCAGCATGCTCTCTTCCTTCTTCCAACTTTGGGTCTAATTTTTTGTCCATCTGTATTGTCAGCCCCAAATATACATAGTATTGGACAATCTTTATAAGGTACAAGCCTTATTATTTATTTGGTCTACAGAGAAATATTTACTTTAAATAGTAAATAATAAAAATGACAATGCTGAGGATACAAATGGATTCAGAGGCCTTTCAACCACAGCTTGGAAACCACTAATACAATCTAATCTTTGCATTTTACAAATGAAGAAACCAAAACCAGAGATGGGGAGACACCTGGCCAAAGTTATAAAGAGAGTAAAAGAGCAGAGATGGAATTCATACTCAGATTTACAGACTGAAAATCCATGGCTCTTTCCATTGGATCATTTACTTCCTTCTCATTTAAAGAGATGAGGCTACATATCTTATCTTAAAACTTCAGATTAAAAATATTGGCCAGATCCTTAGAACTTGAAAAGAAAGTAAATTAAAACAACATAGTTCAAACCGAAGGGAAAAGAGTAACATTCTATAAGCTTCAGTTTTAATTATTTAAAAAAGTCATCTAAAAAGACCCTAATTGTAAGCAATGCCTTCTTGTAATATAAAACAAATTTAACAGTTCTTTATAGAAATAATTCCTTTAAGTATTTATTCTGCATACATAACCATACTACTTACTTTCTATAGGCAGTTTTTACATTGTACGAAGCTGCAGAATTCAAAATAGGAATGCCAAGGTCCATATAAATTTGCTTCCATACAGCACCACTATCAATCTGTTAAAAGTAAATTTCATTTGTTAATAATTGGGCAGGAAAACAATCACTATACCACTCTTTATGTAAGCCAAGCAAACACACAATGATAATGTTAAGTTTCCTCTTTCAACCAGATGAATACACATTCAAAGTAAACATTATTACACTTACATTGTCACAGCCACCTTGATGATAAACCAGTCGGAAGAGTTTGAAGAGATTTAGATCTTTATAGCCCAAAACAGGTGGTTTATTGATGGGAGTACCTTTTCAATATAAAAAAAAATTTTTTTGAATAAAAATTTTATTAAAATATAAAAGGTTTATTTCAAAAAAAAACTATCAATATTTAACTCCCCCCAAACTCTATTAGTTATAGTCTCTCACTTGAAACAATCAGTCAGCATCTTTGCTCTAATATCCAGCAAATACTGGAAAGGATCTTCAACTGGTATGAACAATCTAGAATTCAATTTGAGTCAATTCAGCAAACATTTATTAAGCGCTTCCTATGACAGGCACTGGGAATACAAAGACAAAAAAGAAATCCCTGCTCATGAGGAGCTTACATTCTCCTGGGGGAAACAACATGTAAACAGACAAGTAAACACAAGATAACTTAAGAAAGAATTACAGTACTATCAACTAAGTAGGGGAATTAGGGAAAACTTTTAGTAGACTGTACATTTAACAAAAATTAAAGCTCTTAAGAGATAGTTGAGTAGAAAAGGCATTCTAGGCACTTTAGTGTGTTGTGAAACATCTTTGCAAAGAGGGAGATAGGGTAGTGAGTTCTAAAAACAGCAAGTGGAACAATTTGGCTACAATGGAAAATATTCTAATTATATCCCAGGTACTTTGGAAGTTGGTGGGAAAATTGTTATTATTTATCTACTTCTGGCTAAATTTAACTAAAAAAACCAAAAAGTACTCTAATAACTAACTGTAATCAAGTTTCATTAGCAAAAATACTGTCCTAGTGCTAATGAAATAGGTCTGGTTAATTGTAGTCACTATTATTTCTGTTCCAAAACTATGAAGCAGAGTACTGACAGTAACACAAAAGAGGGTTTGGCTACTAATCCAGTTTTTTACATTACAACTGCTAGGAACAATTCAACACATCTGGTATAACTACTGAGAGTACAATTATATATGGCTACTTCTGAAGATCAGAAATGATTATATGACCAGATGAACATCTCCCAAGATACTTTTTAACACAAGTCAGGTGAAGTATTGAGTAGTTCAAAGAATGTATACTTCTACTTCAAGGTCCACTCTTATTGGACTTGACTATTAAAAAAAAAAAAAAAAGCTAGCAATAACAAAGGGAATTAATTAAGAGGGTGGATGAGGAGAAATTTATGTAAACATTTATGACATACTAGAAAAATAACTAACTAATTCAAACTGGAAACTAGGGGGTCTTATGAGCTACAACTGAGTAGATCACGTCTTGCTTAAAGAAAAAATATTTTAACATTAACTGATACTTATTTTATAAAATTCTGAAATAAAAGCTCACATAATTTTAAAAATATATATTTCCATAAAAAATATATTTTACATTTCCCTTTAAAAGTGTTAGCTATCATTGTTAGCTTTAATTTGGGGGAAAGGAGGAAAAGAACTAAATTTGTGATTTCTTTGGTATTACAGAACTGCTAGTATGTTAACTTTCTCCACAAATGTGGATTTGCCCAAGGTCACAGAGCCAGTATTTATCAGAAATAGACCTTAAACATAGGTCTTCTTGATTCTGACTGGCTATTTACTATAATATATTATCTCTATATTTAAATCCTAATGACAACAAAGATTTTTATCCTTTATAATGGATAATTGGACATCACTGGGAAATTATTCAAATGATATGTAATTAAAACATTCAAATTAAAACCAAGTAATTTTCAATAAATCATTTTCTTGTTTTAAAGATTATAGTGGTAGATTACCTCTGTCTTCCATAAACTTGTAAAGCTGTTGGAGGAAGTTGTCCCTCTCTTCAGGATCAAGCTCTTCTTCAGGCTGCAAAGATAAATGTTGAGTGAATTGCTGGGAAAGGGGCACAATATTCTCTTATGAAACTTTATTTTTTAAGACTGGGAATAAGAAGAAAATCTTCAAGATAAAAAAGACATCAAAAAAGACATTAAACTTAATATGTAAAATCTGCATACATACAAGGTCAACATGACTAACAATAACTATGAAAGCCAAAAGACTGAAAAATTCAAAGAACACTTAAGGAATCAGCTAATAAAAAACCCTAACAGGGAGCCTAGAAAACAGGTCAAAAAGATATAATTTAAGGATCCTTAGACTCCCTGAAAAATCCTGACTAAATAAAGAAAACCTCGATAAAATAATTCAAGAAATCATCAAAGAAAATTGACTATTAGAACCAAAGGGGAAACATGAAAGTAGAATAAAAGTACATTTACTCTCTGTGACATGTCACAGAAAGTAAAGAAAGATAATGGAGGATTATGAACATGTTTTAATTAGTTTTTTGAAGAAAAAAAGAGTAACACTAGGGAAGAATTGAGGAATAAAAGAGAAAAGCTTTCTATTTTTCATAATTGGAGTATACCAGAATAGTATACAAATATGTAGATGAGGGAGGCGTTATCTTGTGAACCTTCCTTTGATAAGAACCAAAATTACACACACACTCTCTCTTTCTCACATACACACACACACACAAACACACACACACTTCTCATCCAGCTATATCTTTGGACTTCTCCATCATGCCATTAGGAACCTCAAATTGGCTTTGAAACTCAGCTCTCATCAGTGTTCTCTACACCTAAGGCCTCTCTTATTTGTAGGTGGAAAAAACAACTCCTCTCAAAAACTGCAGTTGAGGAGAGATCCCACGTAAATGAAATCTTTTCATTTCCCATTTGGATTTTTCCATCATTCCCTCCCCACCCCCTGAGGGTATCATCTCTTCTTCAACCCTCACTCTTTTTCAGCTTCCTTTTGGGTTTTGTCTCCCTATTAAGATTGTAAGTTCTTTGAGGGCAGATGTCTTCATGTTTGTATCCCCAGCACTTAATACAGAACCTGGCACAGAAAAAGTACTTTAATTGCAAATTAAAACAATATGTTTAATGACAAACACCAACCCAAATATCCTAGCATTTATACTTTGGGAAAAATTTTACTAATCTAGTAGAAAATATCCCTGAGATTTTGTCCTAAGTCTACCTGTAAATCCAACCTGTTACCTAAGAAGTTCTTGTTTTGATTAAACTTCTCCTTAGTTGGTAATCTAAAAACTCAATTCAACAAATACTTGTTTTGTGTTGTTGCTATTCAGTTATGTCCAATTCTCTATAACTTCAGAGCACAGCAGGATCTTCTATCTTCCCAAAGTCTGCTCAGGCTTTTACTTGTCTCTCCCATGACAATATCTACCCATCCCATCCTCTGCTGTTCCTTTTTCCTTTTTCCTTCAATCTTTTCCAACATCAGGGTCTTTTCTAATCAATTCTATTTTTTCATTGTAACCACATAATTTAGGCTTCATCTTCAGTATTTGACCTTCCAATAAATAGCCTAGATTAATTTAAGTATTGACTGATTTGACTTCTTTGCTGACCAATGATCTCTCAAGTCTTCTCTAACACCACAAATCAAAAGTGCCTATTCTACATCCTAGCTTTACTTATAGTCCAATTTTCTCAGCCACATATTGCTACCGAAAAAAACAAAACAAAACAATTTTGACAATAGCGTAGCGACCTTTGTCAGCAAGATGATGTCTTTTTTTTTTTTTTTAAGCATACTGTCCAAGCTTTGCTATAGCTTTCCTTCCAAGGAGCAGGTGTCTTTTAATTTCATGACTGCAGTCACTGTCTGCAGTGATCTTTGAAGTACAAGAATATAAAATCTAACATTGCTTTCATTTCTTCTCCCTTTACTTGCCAGGAAGTAATGGGAACAGTTGCCATGATTTTAGGTTTAATTGTTTTTTTGTAAAGTTTCAAGTCAGCTTTTACACTTTCCTCTTTCATTCTCATTAGGAGGCTTAATTCCTCTTCCTTTTTTGTCATCAGTGGTACTGCTGCATATCTAAGATTGTGAATATTTCTCTTTGCGACCTTAATTCCAGCTTTTGATTCATTCAGTCTGATATTTTCACATATTTCTGCATAAATTAAATAAATAAAGTGGACAATACACAGCCCTGTTGTACTCCCTTTCCAATCTGAAACCAATACAGTCTTTCCGTGTTTGGTTCTAAGTATTGTTGCTTCTTTACCTATACATGTTGCTTCTTGGCATATAAGTTCCTGAAGAGACAACTAAGATGACCTGATAAGGGTCTATTATGTCCAAAGTATTGTACTTGGTGATAGGCACACAAAGACAGGAATTAAAAATCCTACCAAAAGAGATTATAGCCTATTGCTGGGAGGAAAAAAACCTTAAGAATTTGAGGAGGAGGAGGAGGAGGAGAATACTTTCAATAGGGATTTCAAAAAATTTTCTGTTAAGAAGTGACACCTTGGTAGGGTCATGACAGAAATTAAAGATCCAATTCCATTTGATGAACATTTATTAATCACCTACTATGTGCTAGGCACAATGCTAGAAGTAAAATTAAAACCCTGAAAGTTTCTCCTGTTTTACTTAAGTTTTAGGTGTGTTATATGTAAGGGGGGTGGGGAGGCAATACACAGGAGAAGAGAAACAAATTATGCACTGATAAGCCAATATAAAATACATGCAAAGTATTAAGTCACTATAGTGGCAGAGAACTGGAAACTGAGGGATCACTTCTCAGCTGGAGAATGCTGAATAAATTATGATATATGAATGTGAGTAGTAATTTGCTCCAAGAAATGAAGGGGACAGTTTTCAGATAAATTTAGAAAGACTTGCAGGAACTGATAGAGAATAAAGTGAGAACCAGAACAACAATAACAACTTTGAAAACTATAGAATTCTGATCATTGCAATAATCAACTATAATTCCAAAGGATTTACAACAAAACATGTGATCCAAATCTCAAGGGGTAATAAACTCAAGTGTGCAGACTGAGATGTTTTGGGAAAGGTCAGTGGGGGAATTTGTTTTGTTTAACTATACATATCTATTATCAAAAAAGGTAATAAACCACTGAAACTTAATAAAATCTATAAAGGAAATGTTTCTAGAAGATAATATTTTGTTAAAATTAAAGAGGATAGGTCAAATATAGGCTCAGTCAGTTTATTAAAGATATACTCTCGTGTGTGAAGAAATTCTGAAATGACAGAGAAGAAATAATGGGTTAAGTATTTGGGTTAAAATTAGTGGAAAAGAGAAAAAGAAGAGATTTTATTATGTAATTTCATATCACATGGATAAAAAAGAAAAAGATATCATAGTTCTGGCCCATGAGAATAAGACAGAAGTAATAGGAGCTTTCAATTATGGGGATATCTCTGAGACTTCTGCCAGAAACATCAACTAAAAATTCCCGAGGTAACTTACTGATAATCCTTCAATGGGTAAAGGACTAACAAAAGAAATTTCATTATGGATCTGACTCTCACCAATAGGGAGGAACTAATTGGTGGGATAAAGAACATCATCATTCCACTTTAGAATTTGTGACAGCAAAGAGAAAAACCAAGTGTAATTACAGGTGTCCTGAATGTAGGAAAAGCATATTCCAAATGGTTCAAACAAAGCAAAAAATTCATGGATTAAAATTCAATATGGTAAGTCAGTTCAAGATAAAGTTCAAGAGTAAAATCCTAATGACAAGAAAAACAATTTCATTGGCTAGGAAAAGGGGGGAGTTGGTTGGAGTGACTGATAAAAATGCACAGGAAACTCAGAAACTAACTTAGCTAAGAAAATATGTACACAACATAAAAGAAAAGGCAGGTAAGAAGTCTAGGAAAACACTGTGAGAAATACAAAATCTTAGAATGAGTTTAGATGAATAATAAAAATTTAAAACAACAAAAAGGCCTTGCAAAATATATTTGGGAAAGAGGAAGAACAACTCTAAGGTATTACCTCACATCAATCAAATTTGCAAAAGTGATAGAATAAAAGACAGAAAGTACAGGAGTTGTGAAAAGAAAAGCATGATAATATTTAATACTTAATGAACATCAAAGCAAGCATTGAGAACCTAGGGATGTATATTAAATATGGAAATTATGATAAAAATAAAACACATGTAAAGTGCTTTGCAAATCTTAAAATGTTATATAGATGTTAGATGGTATTATTAAATTTTTTTTGAAGTCCCTATATGGAAGATTCTAATAACAACAACAACAAAAAAGTCACTAACCTTTATGTGATAAACATTGTCTCATTTGATTCTCACAATTATTACCATAGTGCCTTGCATAAAGTAAGCACTTAATAAATATTTTATCTATCTTTTTTTATTACCATTCTAAAGATGACAAAACTTATAAGAATTCATAAAAGTAATCTGCTTCTGGGCACATAACTAAAAACTGTCATAAGTAGAATACAAAGTGAGGTTTTCCTGACTATCCCACTAAATTCTGGGTTGTTTGTTTTTTTTAAAAACATCATTTCATATACAATTGATTAATAGATTTATACATACCTTAACTTATTTTACTTAAAGCTATTATAGTCAAAAAGATAAGGCCCAAATTTATTATTTTGTAATAACAAACATAGTTAAATACATATGAATTTAAATGGTATAGAAACTGTTAGTATGCTATACTTTTTTAGGTCAATAAGATCATTCCTCTTTCTAGCCTCACTTCCTCCTTCTCCTTCCTCTACATTCCCCATTCAGAAAATAAATGAATAAAAATGACTGTGTCCTGCAGAACAGTATCATTAGGTGTGAGCTTTAGTTCCCGTCAGCTCCCAAAGACACTGTAGCAGAGGTTTCTAGTCTCAGCATGCAAAGTCTTTTTTTTTTTTTTTTTGGCTACTATCAAGCAACCTACTGCCTTTTGGGGGAGGAGTAAAGGGGTGAGAGAAGTTTGGAGAAAGGAAATACATTCTAAGGATAGGCAACAACTTTTACAAAGACAAGAATTAGAATGTTAATCTGGTTGGCATATATACCATATGAAGGAAAATAATGTAAACAGAAAGACAGATAGAAGCTATGAGATAGGCTTTGAATAATAGATTGAGAATTTGTCCTCTTGCTCTCAAACATACTCTCCTTGTAAACAAAAAATCTTTCTAAAACATCTAAATCTGTTTCTCTCCATTGCTTGAGTAAGCTCCCTATCTTCTTCATGCACTTTATGTTCAAGTGAAACTATCATACTGCCTTCATGTCTGTGTTTCCTTATCTCTACTTCTTAGATTCCCTGACCTTCATTAGAAGTCTTGCTCAATTATCAATTCTTATAGGAAATCTTCCCTGGTCCCTTCAATCAATCAATTCACAAATACTTATTAATCACCTCCTAATATGTTAGATACTTGGTTCAGAAAAATGAAAGTGAGTTAATATATGTCCTCAAGGAACATATATAATATTTATTGTACTAAACAGCAAAATGTCATATTATATTTTCTTCCTCATATAATCATGTACAAACATCCATATATATATATTACAAAATATATGTTGAATATCTAAAGAAGAATATTAACTCCTTGGATCTGTTTTTCTTTTTTTATATTTGTGTTCCTAATGTCATAGAAAGTTTTTTGAAATTAGAAAATTTTTAATAAATTAAAATGACCATTAGATTGAATTGGAATTACTGAATACGTTTTAAGCAAAGACCTGTACTTTAGGAAGATTACATTGACAACCATGTGGAGAATAGACTGGAAAAAGGAAAGATTGGAAGAAGAAAATTAATTAGGAAGCTACTGAAATAATTCAGATCAATGTGATAAGGGATTTAATTAGAGTGGTAGTTGAAAAAATTAAGAAAAAAGTAAAGCATCAAGAGAAATTCATCTCAGACAGAAACAGGAAAATATTGTAATCTTTTGGATGTGGTAGTTGGATAGAGTAGAATGAGGGTTCTCATATTAGATAAGGAACCAGCTGAGGTGACTTATGATTGTGAATCTAAATATTAAGATAATGGTGGTCTTAACTTAAGTCTAGAAAATATAGTATAGGGAAGAAGATAAAAAAACTATTTTTTTGGATATTATCAAGGTCGAGATGCTGAAGTGATGATACTGAATGTCTAAAAGCAAAAGCCTGGAGATTAAAATGAAGAGATACAGGTTCATCATATAGTTCTGAGAGTCATCTGCAAATCAGGAGAACATTCTACACAGTAAGAACAACATTATGGAATGATCAACTTTTTACTTGGCTCTTTTCAACAATGCAATGATTCAAAGCAATTCCAATTAACTTGGAACAGAAAGAGCCATTCACATCTAGAGAGAACTATGAAGACTAAATGTGGAACAAAGCATAGTGTTTTCCCCTTTTTGTTTGTTTGCTTGCTTTTTTTCCCTTTGTAGTTTTTTTTTTTCCTTTTTTGGACTGACTTTTTGTTATACAATATGACAAATATGGAAATCTTTAAAAGGATAACCTACTTAACCTATATCAGATTGCTTACTATCTTGAAGAAGGAGGAGGTAAAAGAGGGAAGGAGAAAAATTTGGAACATAATTTTACAAAAATGAATGTTGATGTGATGGAGATGACTCTTTTCAACAATGTGGTGATTCAAGGCAATTCCAATAAACTTGGGATGGAAAATGTCATCTTTATCCAGAGAGAAACTGTTTTTTTTTTTCTTTCTTTGGTTTTTCCCTTTTGTTCTGATTTTTCTAGCACAATGTGGAAAATATGGGAATATGTTTAAAAGAATTGCACATATTTAATTTATATCAGACTGCTGTCTTGAGGAGAGAGGAGATATGAGAGAGTCTCAGAAAAATTTAAAACACAGTTTTACAAAAATGAATGTGGAGACAGCTAGGGGGCCAGCCTTTAAGTGAGGAGGACCCGAGTTCAAATCTGATGTGAGACATTTAACATTTCTTAACTGTGTGACCCTGGGCAAGTCACTTAATCCAAATTCCCTCAGGGGGAATAATATACTATTGAAAAAAAAAGTCATCTGCATAGAAATGTACTATTGATGGAGTTATGGGCTAATCTGGAAAAGAATTTGGAACTATGCCCAAAGGTTTATAAAACTGTATTCCTTTTGACCCAATAATATCATTATTAGGTCTGTATTTTTTTCTGAGATTTTTTTTAAAGGGAAAAAGAAAAAAGGCCTATATCTACAAAAGTATAGTGGCTCCTTTTGTGATGGTAAAAACTGGAAACTGAGAGGATACTTACCAAATGGGGAACAGTTAAACAAGTTGTGGTATATGATTGTGATAGAATACTATTGTGCTATAAGAAATGATAAGCAGGATGCTTTCAGAAAAACCTGGAAAGATTTACATGCAATGATGCAAAGTGAAATAAGCAAAACTAGGAGAACACTGTACATAGTAATGGCAATATACTAATAACCATTCATTGTGACTGCCTTAGCTATTCTCAGTAATAGAAAGCTCCAAGACAATTGTCAGACTTATGATGAAAAAAAAAAAAAAATGGTATCCACTTCCAGAGAAAATAACTGATGTAGTCTGAATATAGATAGAAGGATACTGTTTTTTACTTTATTTTTTTCTCTGTATTTTTTGGGGGGATTAGGGGAGGTCTATGTTTTCTTTCACTATATGACAAATATGGAAATGTTTTGCTTTAGTACACATGTATAATGTATATAAAATTGCTTGCCTTTTTAATGAGGGAGGAGAGTAAGGAAGGATGTTAAATACTGGAGGAATATTAAAAATTGTTCGATTAAAAATGAATGTAGACTGAGGGCCTAGGGCAAAGCCTTGGGGTCCACCTTCCTTGGAAAACTAGCCATAAATAATGATTCCACAAAGGAGACTGAAAAACATTAGGCAGGTAGGTGAGAATTCAGAAGAATACTGTCAAAAAATTCTAAGGAAAAAATAAGCATCCACACAAGTAGTATAAAACAGTAGTTTCAAAAGCTGCCAAAAAAAACTTGTGCAACGAGGACTCTGAAGAGGCCATTAAATTTAACTGTTAAATAAATTGATGGAAATCTTAGAAAAATGGTTCCAGGCAACTGGTGGAGTCAAAAGCCAGATTATAAGGGATTCACAATTTATCAGAAGGTTAAAGAAATGTACACAATAATTATGGGCTGATTTTTCTGAGTTTGTCTAATGAAAGGATAAAGATGTAGACTGAGGGGATGGCAGAATAAACTTAGGCAAAATTTTCTCCTTCCCTCCTGAAGATAGTAAATGCACATTTGTAGATACCTGGAAAAGAGAGCACTGATAAAGGTCAAAGATAAGAGTGAAAGGAATTACCTAAAGACCCAAAGGATAAAGATAATTTGTAAAGAATTCAAAGTAACTTAATATTTACAAACTATTACCTAATATAATTATTTGATAAAATTTATGTGTAAAAATGTTCAGCTGTCCATGTAGAATGAAATTTTTTTGTAGGTTCTCTTTATATCTTTGATGTGATGGATATAAAATAATTATTTAATTTTAAATAACTCAAAACCTCTAAATCATTGGAATAGAATCTCTATGAATCCCAAATTACAATTTCTTATCATATGGTCAGAACTGAGGCATCTAGGTTGAATCAGTTTAAATTTTAACCTGATATTTCTTTAAAATAAATTTTAAAATGAGAATGTAAATATATTATTGATTTTAAAATACATACTAGTAAATCTTCAAATAATGTATCATACTGCTTTATTGAGATATACACATTATTTAGTGCTATACCAATCAAACTCTCAAGAAATTATTTTACTGACTTAGAAAAAAATAACAATAAAATTCACCTGGAAAAACAAATGGTCAAGATTTTCAAGGGAACTAATGAAAAAAAAAATCAAATAAAAGTAGCCTAGCTGTACCAGATCTAAAATTATATTATAAAGTAGTGGTCATCAAAACCATTTGGTATTGGCTAAGAAATAGACTAGTTGATCAGTGGAATAGGTTAGGCTCACAGAACAAAACAATTAATAACTATAGCAATCTAGTGTTTGACAAACTCAAAGACCCCAACTTCTGGCATAAGAATTCACTATTTGACAAAAACTGCTGGGAAAATTGGAAACTAGTATGCAGAAACTAGACATTGACCCAAACTTAACACTGTATACCAAAATAAGGTCAAAATGGGTTCATGATCTAGGCATAAAGAACATTATTATAAATAAGTTAGAAGACCATGGGATAGTTAACCTTTCAGACCTGTGGAGGAGGAAGGAATTTGTGAACAAAAAAGAACTAGAGATCATTATTGATCACAAAATAGATAATTCTGATTATATTAAGTTAAAAAGTTTTTGTACAAACAAAATGAATATAGATAAGATTAGAAGGGAAGCAATAAACTGGAAAAATATTTTTACATTCAATAATTCTGATAAAGGTCTCATTTCCAAAATATGTAGAGTATTGACTCAAATTTATAAGAAATCAAGCCATTCTCCAATTGATAAATAGTCAAGGAATCAGAGAAATGAAAATTTAGACAACTCAGAGATACTACTACATATCTCTCAGATTGACTAAGATGACAGGAAAAGATGATGAATGTTGGAGGGGATGTGGGAAAACTGGGACACTGATACATTGTTGATGCAACTGTAAACAAATACAACCATTCTGGAGAGCAATTTGGAACTATGCTTAAAAAGTTATCAAACTGTGCATACTCTTTGATCCACCAGTGTTACTCCTGGGCTTATATCCCAGAGAGATCTTAAAGAAGGGAAAGGGACCTACAAGTGCAAAAATAAAACTGAACGAATGCTCATCAATTGGAGAATGGCTGAATAAATTATAGTATAAGAATAAATAATGGTATATGAGATATAAATACATGGTAACATTAAGCCAAATAATACTACATACTCACTAAATACTTCTTGTAAATGGGTTAAGTAAATTTTATTTAAATGACAACAACCCTAGCTAAACACTCAGTAAGTTACACAAGCAACTCTGTCCGCATATTTTTGTGATACTATTGGCAACTGACAATCTTAAATTAGGACAAACAAAAATAACTATTTTTAAATGTCTACTTTCAGAAATAATTCCTCATAAAAAAACAATAACCCAGAAAACAATTTGAGACCTTCTGTTTAGTATGTCAAAAATTGTTTTAAGTATATGGGGAGATACTACCAAAAGTTACTGATTTGTAAATTTTGAATGGAGGAAAATACTACATAATCCTTCAGAACAGTTAGAAAAATATATTCATGTTGTTGCACAAAAGTCCTATACTCAATATGACCCAGTAATAACTGATTTCTTGAAGACTATACCAGCACATCATAAATTCTGGCACATTTCAGCAAACTGGAAATCTTTGTGCCTGGGTTCCAACACTAGATGACTGGCCACCAAATAATGAAGCAAATATAATTTATAATTCTTAATAACAATCAGTCTCATATCAAAAAACAAATACCGTAAGATCAAAATTGGATAGATCTATGATTTCATAAGTGTGTTCTTCTACACAGATGCTTATTTTTAACTATTCCATGCTTTTTCATTTTGTAATTCTTGCTTGAGTCTTTCAGTAAGTATTAGGGGGAAAAAAATCTATCTAATGTACTAAATAAAGACTTTCTTATTCTATGAACATTTCAAGGACACCAATATGTCACTTTGAGTTGTCAATCCTATCATCTTCCATTCTCATTACATGTTTTTTATGATGCCTTTTACATTGGTTCTTGCACTGTTAACATGCTAAAATCTACTTCTTTTTTTTTTAATTACTTGAAGTTACTTGTAATTTTATTTCTCTGGAGACTATGGTATTCCATGATTCTCTGTCATACTGAATCACAAGGAGTTATTAAAGAGATGAGCAGCAGGGAGCAATTTGGGATAATTGAAAAAGTATAATACAGATTGCAAAATGGGAATCCACTTGATCCTCTCAAGTTTTAACTTAGTTGTTTTTTTATTTAAATCAGCAGACTGTAAAACCATTCTGAACAATAGCAGACAATTAGAGTATCCATTAGGCTATCTCAAATAATTTCTAAAATAGGCACGCACATCTCAATATTAATCATACTTGTCAAAATGTATAGCCAAGTTAAATATACTTAAATATAAATATATTTAATACAAATTTATATATTTATATTAAATAAATAAAATTAATAAATATAAAATTAAGTACAAATATAAATTATATAACTATAAAATGGTATAAATAAAAGCTTTATACATTTATGTATATAAACATATCCAAGACAACCACTCAATCACTATCAATTATTTAGCTTTAAAAAAAAAAAAGCCAGTTTCCTGGCTTTAAAAAGCAAAATAATTGATATAAAATTAATTTGTTTCATAAGAGAACTTCATATCTATCATTAACACTGGTTCCAAAAACTCACGGTTGCCAAATACAGATCAGTTTGGCTCCAGATATACTACTACAGCTAGCTGAGAAAAAATGCTGTTTTTCTTTATGACTATTTTTAAAGTGTACAGATGTACACAAAGAGCCTAGTAATTCATGTTCGGGCCAAAAAATTTGTGAAATGAAATTGAGTTTCAGTTACTTCAGGAAAACATTGTTGTATAGCTAATACAGGTACACAATCATAGTATAAAATTTCCATTTTCCCCCTATTTAAAAATTATGTAAATTCTCTCTTCCATCCAAATATGTATATTTGCTACTCACAGAAAGAAGAATTTCTCCTGATTATTATACTCAGTTAATTTAAGATTCAAGATTTTAAAATAGCTTATGAGAGATTTAGTACAGGAAGGGAACTTAGAGATCATCTTAAGCAACAACTCACAGCAGAAAAGAAATAAGAGATCTAAAGAAGTTAAACAATTTGCCCATGATTATACTGGCAGCCACCCAGAACTTGACTCCAAATACCACTTTCTTTCTATTAAAACTAAACTATGTTGTCACTAGCTTTTTCCTTTCAGAAAAGTTTAACTTAACTAGATTAAAAAACAATAACAAAACATACACACTAAAATATTTAGAGGCAACATGGTGTAACACAGGGGTCCTCAAACTATGGCCCGCGGGCCAAATGCAGCAGCTGAGGACATTTATCCCCCTCACCCAGGGCTATGAAGTTTCTTTATTTAAAGGCCCACAAAACAAAGTTTTTGTTTTTACTATTGTCCGGCCCTTCAACAACAGTCTGAGGGACAGTGAACTGGTCCCCTATTTAAAAAGTTTGAAGACCCCTGGACTGTAACAGAATCTGCCCCAGACTCTGTTAGGAAGTTAGGAAGGCCTACCTACAAGTTCTGAAGAGGTGTTTGTAGGACACTTTCAAATGATTTATCCTCTCAAAAGCTCTAATACTGAGCTACAGAACAGTTGGTAGAAGATATTTCCTTGCTGAAGAACTACTTTCACCAATGCAAAGATCTAGATGCATTAAAATGTATTCTGTATAGATCTTGTATAGATGAATTCAGACTGTGTCTTCCCCTGTCCCCACCTCTTGCATGAACATCCATTAATATACTGGCTCTATTAGCAAATGTCTTGTGGTTATAATCTTAACTAATTAGTTCTTAAAGTTGGTTTAGTTACTCTTATGTCAATACTACAATGATAAAAATTCTTCACTCTAAAAAGCAAATGGACATATTAATAAGTGTACGCATGGGACATTTTTGTAAAGCTCTCCCATTATTGTTAATGCTAAATATGGACAGAAAGTATAAACACATGGATGTATACATGTGTGAAAGTGCTTGCATATGCAAAAACTCAAATCTTTTCATTTGTACTGTGATCTGACTTAAAGCTGAATGTAATCTTTATAGCATGAATAAAAGGCTTGCTATTTTATAGGACATTTGTCTAACATATTTATAAAAACAAATTTTAAAGAATTCTGACCCTTCTAAGTTTGGTGTCTAAATTAATGCTAATTATTAGTCATATTATTGTAATTAACTGGCCATATTTATTTATTAGAGGGTAGAATTTAAAAAGTTTTTAGCAGTAGGTCTACATCATTAGGTGATATGAAAATTTCACTTAGTTGCAATTAGCTTTGCTTAAGATTAGTGTTTCCAATAAATTGTTATAATAATAAAATTTAGTTATATAAGCAAACATGTAAATAAGCCAATTTTACCCAAAGTGTACATGAACTAGTCATCCACAAATGTTTCTTCACTTCTGATAAGATAATTACTTATTAAAATTTCCAAAAAAAAAAAAAAAATCATGCACATTAAAAAAAAAAACAGTTTAGGATATTTGGATTAAAATCTATATACAGAATAAGTAGAAAAAAAATATCAAAGTAGCTAAATACAAATAATTATTTGTTCCCTTCTTCCTACTCAAAAATAAAGCAAAATTAAAGCATTTTAGGAACTAGATATCCTTAACAACTATCTTTGTCTCCAATATGCTCTATTCTCCTCAAACAAAAATAAGTCAAAAGTAAATGAAAAGTTGATAACACTGATTGCTTGAAGCTATACTTCTAGAAATCCTTATATTACATTCTAGAGTACAATAAACCTGTCAAATAGAAATATTCTAAATTGATCTTAGTCTGCTTACTTTAATAATAAAATAAATGTTTTTAAATTCAAAATTAGTTTGCTTTCAAGTCACCTCCATCAATAGAACAAAATCTTAAACTTATTCAGTTAGAAATACTCCAACCAATACATTTCTGGTGCAATTCTCTGAAGTCTAAACTACTTTAGGTGCTCAAAATAACAATTACCCTAAATCCCCCCTCCCCCCCAAAGTGGGGAGAGTTTAAAACTAAAGTTCCTCTAGGATATAGCTATGATCATACATTTAAATAAAAGATGTTATCAAAATACTTACATACCAGTCTATTAAGACTTTGTCAATATGAACCTGACCCTGAAATCTAAAATTTTCAATCCAATAAAAAAACTTAAGCATCAAATGTCTATATGATTTCATTGTATAAAATTTGGTTGTCCCATAAATACCAAGGCCAACTATTATACAGCATTTGTTAGATTATTTGTTTGACCAGTAAGCACATTATACTTCATCAGAAGAAAAGCCTTTGAATTATCTTATTAAATCTCACGGTAGTTTTGGCTATTCATAAAATTATCTGACCTTGTTTATTTATTAAGGGCCTATAATGATAAAGTCATATAGGCCTATGCTATATTATCATCAGATTTAAATTCATATTTTAAGTGCCTTTCCCTATCTTTGAATTGATAAAGACAGATGGAAGTACCTTATACTTTATCAAAGCAAAGCAAACTAGGAAATGAAAAATGAAAAAGTAGGTAGGTGTCATATATCAGTTGGAATGATTCAGCAATTGAATCCTTAGAACTAGCTGCCCAAAATGCAGTTTATTTTTTTAAGCAAGCAAATAATTCAGTCAAAAAAATCTACTTGTTTAGCCTGAAAACAAACAATAAATAAAACCAGTTCTAATCAAATAGTTCAACAAAGTATGTATTCAAGGCTTATAATCTTGTGAAATATAATTAAATCCAATAAATCATACAAATCAATATTTCTATTTGGGACAGAGAAAGAGTGTGTATGTATTTCCCTCCCTATTTTCTTTACTATTTTATTAACCAATATCTATGAACATCTATCTAAGAGATAGATGCCTGTCTCAGGGTTCTCACCTTATTTAATGCCCTTAAGTGTCATCTGCAAACAATAGATACCTATAGTTCTTTTTTATACCTTTATACAGCACTTTTAATTTTCTCAGAGAACAGATGATAATGTTTATCAGTTGTAGGAAAAAAAGGCTAATTGCTTATTCATATTTGTATATACATTTAAAAACAGAGCTCTCTTTTCCTTTGTTTAAAAATTCACAGGGTTTCTAGACAGAATGTAGATTAAGAAAGAAGGAAAATTGTAACAAGAACAGAATACACTTATAAAATTTAGTATTTAGCATTTACAATACAGAATTCTAACAGATCTTAATAAAAGGTTATAAAACAGACTGCATCAGCTCACACCCTGCAAAATGTGGCCTGTTCACTCTGAAAACACATTACCCCCCCCCAAAACAAATAAATAAATAAATAATTCGAAACTACAAAGACAAAATTAACATTCTCTGTATATATTGCAAATGGTTTTGCTAAAGTATCATGTTAACATATTGGTTTTCAAATCTACTTTATATTTCGGGAAAATAATTATTCGTTCTGATTTTCTAAAAATAGATTCCAACTGTCTTCTTACCAGAAAACATTTATTTATCCCAAGAAACTACCACATCCTCCACAGCATTTCAGTCTACAATTTTCATTTAAGTTCATATTTTTAGTAAATAAAATGGTATCCAATATATTAAACATACGAAAAAATTCTTACCTATATGATGCATTTTCTTTCAAATGTAAACTGGTAAGATTCCTCTTCTACTCAGACAAGACAGTGTTTAGGCATTTTTTTTTTAGTCTAACTTGCAAATATCTGGTTTCTTACTTATGGCAAAACATCCACACAGTTATACTGCATTACTTACATTCTCTTCCACATAAAAATCAGACATTACATGAAAGGAAAAGAAAGACAGTCCATTTCAAAGCATCTGGCAAACCTCCACTGGCAACCTGCCAAGCCTCTGCTAAACCTTCCTGTCTCTCTGAGCATGCTCACATAAAACTAACAGCATGTTACTATAGCAACACCGTAGGTATCCTATAAGTATGAACAGCCATTCTGATTTCAGTAACAAAACCAAATATTGCCAGAGAAGTATAAGGAAAGAAATACCTGACCTTCTTTATCTCCTCCCCACCCTCCAAAGTAAACATTTTATTTTCAAAGAAGCTGATATCTGTTCACACAATAAAGAAAGATATTATACTTTTCTAAACAAATACCCAGAATATACAAATATCCCTACTTTTTAATATCTTTATTCTCTATTAACTCCATCCAAAAGCAAGGTAAAGATCCGATATATAATATGAAGCAATTTCATTTCATTTTACACATAAAATCAATTATTTAAGATGAAATATGAATAGCATACGGTATTTAAGGGAGTATTTAATATGATTTTGTAGTACCATGTTTGCTTAAAAATAGAGATATGCATATGTGGAATATTTAGCAGTGAAATATGGTTAATTTGCAGAATTTAAATGTCTCTTTGTATTGCAAACCAACAAATGAGAACCTGGAGAATGACAAATGATAACATACAAATATGTTATATATTCCCTTATACCTTTTAATATTTGGGGGTTTTTTTCTGGAAAAATCTTTAATGAAAATAAAGAAGTTGCATGTTATTATTTTAATTTGGAATTATCTTTTTCTAATTTCCTTCTCCTTTCCCAATACCCAACATCTAAGAGGACCATTTCTATTTTGAAGTTTTAAGGTGTTACAGACCCATGATTTCATTAAAGGGAAATCTTGGCTTTGGGAAAGGCAAAACTAGGGTTTTAAATAAGAATTGTAGCCTGATAATGTGAAGAATTCACAACAAAGGAAAACTTTTTTTTTTTTTACAAAGATATACTGGATATCACTTTTTAGAAAAATCAGAAGTTGGAGATCATATTTTCTGAAATGAAAACAGATTTATCAGCTCACTTTGAAATAAATGAAAGCACTATTAACTCCATCATCTTTTATGGAGAGCTGCTAGAAGGACCAAAGTTTTAGTGACTAGAACATCTGGTCTATGTCAGAGGCAGAACTTGAATCCAGGTGTACTCCAAGTCTGGTATCTACTACTATACGAGGCTACCTCTCCTGATAAGCTTAACAGTCTATGAACATAAATGACCTGACGTTTACTTTATCTTTTCCATACCCCAAAGATCTATGATTTTATTGGTGTGGGTACTTCCTCCATCTAGGCAGATAGGCAGATAAAAAAACTTACTAAGCAGAGTGTCCTCAAGGACTTTCTACAGCTCAAAAATGCTTGCCTTTTCAAGCAACTTAGTGATTAATTTCCCTAAAGTCCTTGGATAACAATCCATTTTAGGGCTCACTTGAAGCCTTTGTAAGTTTGAAGGATATAGCAGAAGTTACATTTAATTTGAAAGCCAGAGTCTCATTCATACCATGAGGTAGCATAAAAAAAAGACGAGTGTGGCAGCCTTCATTTAGCAAATAAAATAAAACCTCCAATTTTAACTAGGAGAGGGAAGTGAGCTATCAAAGGAAAGCCAAAACTTAATTTTGCTTTTTGATAATGTGGAAGAAACCACAACAAAGAGTAATTGTTATAAAAATAACTTTTTTTTTTTTTTTTGGAAAAATTAAGAGGTGGAAGGTCATATTTTTCTGAAATCAAAGCATATTTGATAACTCATTTAGAAAAAAAAAAAAAAGAAAGCATTCCTTTACCAAAAAGAGTCTTAAATGCTATTACACATTTAAATTATAAGTTTAGCACCATTAAATTTTACTTACTGTCTCTTCTTCTTCTTTTGCATTCTCTTTATCTTTTTCTTCATCACTTTCCTCATTTGCTCCATCTTCATCATCACTACTGGATGACTCAAGGATCTCACTTATGTCCATTTTCCAATTATCAGGAACAACTTTGGTTTTTAAGAAGGTGCTTGCTTTTTGGAGGCCTAGAAAAGGATAGTATCTACTTACTATAAGCCAAGTCATATTTTTAATAAAAGCATATAAAAGTGAAATTAAAAAAAAATACCAACTTAGAATCTCAATGAAGTATCCAATCAGCTTATCAAGTTTTACTGAAAATAGCAACAATGAATGAATACCCAATTTTGTTTCATTCACTGACCTCCAAAGTAGGCACAACTTTAACAGAGAGTATTTCATATAAACAATGAAGCAACAAAGTAATCATTTAAAGCTGAAATATGAAATAATGGATTTTCTTATATTTTACCTGGTTTAGTAGAGAGCTCAGATTCAGGTAGACTAAGAATATCTACTTCCTTGATGTCCTTTCTTGCTATTGAATAACTGATTTGGAGGGGAAAAGGCAAGGGCAAAAGGGAAAAAAGAACCAATTTATTATAAGTAATCTACCTAAGATCAACTAGTACCAAGTAGTACATTAAAAAAAAAATTTGAACTATCACTTTTAAAATTATTTTGCTTATAATATGTGGAACACAAAAAAAAGGTATATATCATCTGAAAATTTACTCATCAACAGAAAGAAAAGTATAAACATAAAATTGTTTTATTTTATGGAAAAGATGTACTTGTTAAAAACAATTTAGTACAATAAGAAATGTTTTTAATAGAAACTAGGCATTTTAACATTTATTGGGAGGGGGGGTTCTCCCAGTTTTATGTTAATGAAAAACTTAGATACAGTATAGAAGTATTTAAATGATTCTGAAGGATTAGGGTCAAATTCTAAAATCCAAAAGTATATATTTAGAAGAAAAAGATTATTTTTTGTAGGAAGCAAAATAAAAGAGTTTAGATGAGAGGAAAAGCTTCTGGAAAAAAAGTGGTTCTCAAAGAGAGTATATCAAAGTAACTATCAGCAACAAAAAATTTTTTGAGGATAATTAAAGTTATCTAATTATATGAAATACTTATATTTTCAATTAAATATAAAATTTCCAGGTTAGAAGTAAATATACAACCTTAAATGTAATCATTGCAAAAGAAAATGTTTGTAGAAAAATTTACAAATTTATAGAGAAGTTTTTTGGGAAAAAAAAAAGCATCCTAAATGTTTCTTCCACATACTTCAAAAGATAATTAATATGCATTGAAAAGCAAAACTTTTCATACTAAGTTACATTTTCCCTCTTTCCCCATGCATTTGACTTTATTAGCAAATATTACATTACTCACAATTTGGAATCTGTAAAAGATCTAACTAAACATTGGTCTTTTTTCACCATGATGTCGTCATTACAGCTGGGAGAGATAACCTAAAGTTTCAAATAAAAGCAAATTAATTCAAACTTTTCTTGTTCCAGAAAGATATTTTAATTTCAACTTAAAACAGAATGCATGGTAAAGAGAATAGCTTAAATATTAATGAATAGGTTATTTATTCTCCAAATAAAGCAATTTACAAAGTAGTTTACTACTTACATCACAGAACTGTTGAGAAATTGCTTTATAAAAATATTCATGTTTATACAAATAGTCAACTGTTAAAAAAGTATTTAAAGCATCTGCATCCCAGATTAAAATATACTTAGTGTATCTATATTCACTAAATAAACCACAAATTATAACAGCATTTATGTTCTCATGATCCAATTTATTATTCAGACTTTGTCTTAAATCTAAAGATTTAAATATTTTGCACATAAACTAAAGCAATGGTATCAAACCCAAATAGAAATGGATCCCTGAAAGTCACAAATTGAACTAGAAACCACAATTTAACATTATCTGTGTTGCACTGTACTGTTATTTATTTTGTTAAATATTTTCCAATTACATCTGAATATGCCCAGTGGCAAGTTTTGCTAGCTATACTCAGGCTGCAGCCTCAACTTGCAGCTAAAGTATATATATAGCAAGAAATGATATTAATTTAACAGAGATCCAATTTGCTTCCCAAGTACTTAACAGCTTCAGTTTCAGAGGTAGTTGATAGAACACTGAATAGTGTTAGGCCTAGAGTCAAGAGCTGAATTCAAATTTAGCTTCAACTATTTACTAGCTGTGTGTCCCTAGGCAAATCATTTACCCTTTTTGGTCTCAGTTTCCTCAACTGTAAAATGAGGATTATAATAGCACCAATCTTGCCAGGTTATTATAAGGATCAAATGGGATATTTGTAAAGGCATTTAGTACAGTTTTGGAACATAATAGATAGTATAGAAGTGGTTATTCTCTTCTTCAGCTGAATGTTTATATAGCTTTTTAAAAAACTAATTTAAATATTAAAATTATAAAAATCTGGGGAAAAGATTTTATCAACTTAACTTTTGAAAATATATAAAAATCCCTTTTCCTGTTATTAACACATTGAAAAATTAAATTGTGACTTTTTTTGCATGAATTATGAGGGCTCCAAATTTTAAAAATATCAACACAGAGAGAAAGCCAATAATTCGCTGATAAATTTTCTTGTTTTCTCCTAGGAAAGGCCAAGTATATATTTCTAAAATTATTAGCAATAACAATCATCTAAAAGATCTGATTTTTACCCTTACCATAGAAAAGATTAAATATTTTTGACTAGAAAAGAATGTAAACATTTCTAATTTGTATAATGGTCAAAAAAACTTTCAGCAAAATGCAACCTAATAATCCTGGACTTAAAATCCAGTTGTCTTTCTACAAAAGTGCAAGGGTCCACAATTATCTTGGATCCACTGCACCAGAAAAATAAATCCAAAAACTAGAGAAATGTAAAATAATGTTTAGCTATCAACAATTATGAGGTATCAACCATCTATCTAGGACTAAGTTGAAGAAAACACACACAAAAAAACAGGTTCTATAATCTAGATCCAATTTTGATCTTACTGAGGAAAAAGAGATGAAATAAATCAAATAATAGGCCAGTTTAAAAGTGGTAAGAGTTCAATGAGGAAATGAATATAATTCAACTAAGTAACAAAGGCTCTTGAAGGTATAACTCAATTAGGCCCCTAAAAATCAGGTAAAATGTCAAAAGGTAACAGTGAAGGAGAAAGACATATCCAATCAGTAAATTTTATTGATTCTTCCTGTGTAAATGTTTCCAGTCTCCCATTCTTCTTTGTGGTCACATTTCTAACCCAAGTCCTATTTACCTGAATTTTAGTTTACTTTAACAACCTTCTAAGGACTTGTCCCTGCTTATGGATTCTCTACACCCCACCCCCATTGAAACCCTTCACCTTTCCTGATATCCCTTCCCATTCCAATTTGGGAAAGTCATCTAATTATTTTACTATGTAGCTTGTTTGTTCTTTACCTATTTTCTTTTAGTTACTTGGTCCCTGATGCCCAATCCCTTTCTTTCCTCTGGCCTGATCTTTAAAAGCCACTTTTCCCACCAACTGATTGACTACTCTAAACTTCATTAATCTTCCCCTCCAATTAAGGAATACTGCACAAATTATTTGTCCAACACTATTTACTATTTACATATATGTATGTGTATATATCTTGCCTGACAATCTAAACTATAAACTTAAAATACTATATTTCATGATTCAAGTCAACATTTATAAAATGCCTAATCTGTATAGATTGTGCTGCATACTGGGAAAGATATAAGATTTAGCTCAACTATGGTTTTTACAAGGAACTTCCAAAGCCCAACATAGAGATAAAACACATGCAAATATTTAAAAAATAATACATGCATCAGACATCCAGCTTATCATCTCTTCTTCCTAGCTTTTTTTCCCCTAAAAAGATCAAAATCTATAACTTAATTTTTAAAACTCATGAAAATTAGGCACTCTAATAAACCATTGGTGAAGCTGTGATCTATTTGGAAAGATGCTTTTTTGGTTATTTTTTGGAGAGTAATTTGAAATTGTTTCTTTAAAAAACTAATCCTGATAAGCCTCTGTAAAGTATATATCCCAATGAGGTCAAAGAAAGACAAGTCCAACATATACCGAAGTACAAATAAATCAATCTTTGTGTGAGCAAAATGTGTAATACTTTTTTTGTGTATGTGGTAAAAAGCACTAGATGGAAAGTATATCTGCTCATCAAGGAAATGTAGCTCATGTATGTCAAAAGTATCACTCCAACTGCGTGACAAAAAAAGTCCAAGCCACATCTCTCTTTATATAACTTGTATGTAGCACAGTGTTAAATATTTTTGCTGACTTTTAAAAACTGAATTAAGAAAGTTTAAACAAGTGTGATATAACATCTGTAGGAAGAAAAGATTTTTCTTTATAAAAAAACTGAATGTAAGAGATAGAATTTCAGTTAGGTTTTAAAGAATGAGAATTCTAAAACAAAAGAGACATTCCAGATAATATGGTAAAGCACAGTCAAAGGTACAAGGTTAAAAAAAAAAAAAAAAAAAAAAGCTGAAAAAATATGTGAGTGACAAATAATTAATTAAGTTGAGGCATGGAACATATAGAATAGTATTCCCGGATAAGACTATAAAGAGAATTGTCACCAAATTTTGGAGAGCCTGGAATTCCATTCCAAAGAATTTAAACTTTAGTCAGGTAATAAAATTACTGAAGATTGAATGGAAGTAACATGGTAACCTGATGGAAGAAAGGATGGATTGGAAAGAAAAAAAAGTAGAGGCTGGAAAACCTATTACGATGATAAAATGATGGCTCAAGTAGATAGGAATGAAAGAAAAGAATAGATAAAATAAAGACTGAAGGTACAGTCATTAAGATTTGTTTAGCTACTGGATTTGAAAATGAAGAAGAGAGAAGAGTCCAAGATAATATATCAAAATTTTGAAATATAGGAGATTGGTATTGCTAATGATAGAAATACTGAAAATACAACAAGAAAGATTTAGGGGGAAAAGATATGTTCAAATTTAGACATATCTATTTCTAAAGGTATCAGCAGGACATTCAAGTAAAGGTATGCTATAAGCAGTTATAGATGGAAGTCTGGACCTGACAGAAGTGACAGTTGAAGCAGTGGAAGTAAATGAGATTAAGGCAGAAAGAGGAGAAAAGACCAAACCTTAGGGAACACTCAACTTAATTAGTTCAGAAGACAAAGAGAAGCCAGTTAAGCAGAACAGAGAAAAGTAGGAAGAAATTCAATTTAAAAACTAACTTAAAAAAGTAGTAAGAACAGTGTCTCTAAAACTAAGTAAAGAAGGAAAAGGTAGCCGGAGTGTATTCAACATCAAATGCTACTAATGAGAGATTAGACAAGATGACAACTGAAAAAAAGGCCACGTGATTTGTTGCTTAGGAAATCACTAATGCTTAGACAACTAGATTTAAAGGACTTAATTAGGAAAGAGAGTTATCACATATAAATAAAAATAAGATTAAAAATGGATGGTCAGAAAAGTCAGGAGAGGCTTTTTCACAAATTAAACAGGTGGCAAAAAGATGGGGAAGAGGGAAAAGAAATAGAGACAAAAGATGCATGAAACAGAGAAAATTGCTTGAACAAGGCTCTGGAAGAAGGTAAGGTGGGGGGTAGGGGACAAATAGATCAAGGATGTAGGTAAAGGAATAATTAGTTTGGTGAAAATACTTTATCTAGAGAGAAAGAGAATGGAAAAAGATGAGGAAGATAGAGTTGAGGTAATTCCTATCTGATGATTTTTTATTCAAAGAGTCTTTTCAATGAATTAGGAGATTAGGTACTTTGTCAGAAGTGTAAGGGTCTGTGGTCATTTTTTGTGATGTCATAAGACAGTAGTACTGGACATATGACAGCTATCCAAATTTTTGGTGGGTGATATTACGAGAAGCAGCATGGTGTAAATTTCTAAGTGCTAGGCTGAGTGTCAAGGAAACTTGGGTATGAATCCTATAGGAATTTGGAGAAAGTCCTTATCGCACTGAGAAAATAGAGATAAGATCTGTAGTACTTACTTCATAGGGATATTGTGAGGCTCAAATAAGAATGTATGAGATGTGCTTAGCAAACTTTAAAGTACTATATAAACTATATAAAAACTATTATATGATCAACTAATCACAAAAATATAATAGAAAGAATAGGGATGGGACATGCATTATTTAGAGAACCACCTAGCATAACCAGAGGGCTCATGTTGCTGCCCAAATTATAAGGAGCCTTAAAAGACAAGCTGAGGAATTTAAACCTTATCCTGGAAGCAAAGGAAGTCATCTGAAGTTTTTGAGAAGAGCATCACAATGAAATCAGCATTTTACAAAGACAACCTATATGGTTGAAAGCAGAAAGACAATAGAAGCAAGGGGAAACCAAATAAAATACTGTTGGAGTACTGTGAAGTGGGAATACAAGAAATATTGGGAAAGAATAACTTAATAACTTATTAGATAAAGGGCAAAGAAAAGTCAAAAAATAGTAAAAAAAAAAAAAATCATTTGAATATGCTATTCTGAAAGTGTAATTCTTCATAGATAAGAAAAAACTGTCAAAATATTAATGGTTCTATGTTTTCTCCTCCAGGAACATAAATGTAGAACAAATATCTTAATTGTTTTACCAAGTGGACAAAGTACACTAACTTACCAAGGCAGGGTACCACTCAGTTTTCTCAGAAGAAGAACTCACACTCACAACTTTTCCTAATAATTCATCATTAAGACGTCTCTTATCTTCATCTTCTTCTTCACTACTTTCCTCTTCTTTTTCATCTTCTGTCCTACAGTATAAAGGCAGCAACACAATTTAAATAACTAAAACAAAACTGCAATGTAAACAACAACAACATAACTAGGGTGGTGGGATTATAGCAAATATAGTTCAGAATGAAGAGAACATTCTCCCACATAAGCAAATTTTCCAGGTAAAAGAAACTTATCCAAATACCAATTGGTTTTCTTTTTTAAAATATGTTAATGGAAATATTTCAAGAATTTAATGTCTATTTCACTATCTTTTAAACAAAACACAATGAACATCATCTAATGTTTTCTTGAGGCTCAAGGGCATCATTATGAACTATTTATTTTGTAACATGTAATAACAATGTCCTCAGGGCAATAATCACTACAAAGATGCAAAGTTGTTTTTTTTTTTTTTTTAATTAAAGGTATACCTCAGAATATTTATGTTTTTTCAATTCTTAAGACTGCACTGTAATTTTTCTGTCACTTCCTTGACTGTCAGAATTTCATTTCTTTTTTTTGGGGGGGGAGGGAAGGTGGTGATATTACTTCTTCAGATCTACTCTTTGAAACACCTGATGACTAACTTTATCAAAATGGCATTTGAAATAAAAGTAAACAGGCTTCAAAATGGATCTATAATTGCAATTAGATGATATTTAATATAAAAACGTTTTAACATCGAGGTTTTTGTTGTTGTTGCTCTTCAGTTGGATTCCCAGGAGTTAAAACTGGTGAAAGCTGGGCTTAATAGACAATTAACCTCCAAATAAATGAGTTATTGCTATACTGTATGCTACTTTATTTTACAGACTTTTGTTTGTTCATCACTCATAAATATTCCCAACAGTAATACTAAAAAACAATTTTACCTTTAATTAGAATGGGAATTTACATAACAAAATAAGGCAGTTACAAGGGATCTTTTTTTTTTCTTTTTATATTCTAATACCGTAAATATTTAACAGTAAGAAAATAGTCTACAGCAGAGGTATCAAATAGGTGGCCTACAGTGCGCAAGGAGTTCACAAATACTCTCCAGTGTGGCCTGAATCAGATTAAAATGTAATTAGGAAATATTTAACATAAATTAACTAAATTAATTAAATAAATACAATTTGAAATTTAATTCTGGAGCCTGAATATCAGCCAAAAAAATGGGGGAAGAGTAGGGATGGTTCAAAATAAGGCTCATGGTGAAATATCTAGCAAAAACATTCACTCTGCATTGAATGAGAGTTAATTAGTCAAATTTTGATTCAATCTGAAATAGTAAAAAAAAAAAAATTTAGACTGAATTGGACTAATAAAATTGATTTAGTCACTCAATCATTTTTCTTTTTAATAGTGACAAAACTCAGGAAAAATAACATGGAAAAACTCACACAGGAAGAGAAGATCTCCTTCCTCTGTTGGATTTCTTTCCAATTACTGGAGTGCCAAAGTGCTCTGGATTTGTTAGTGGAAGTTGGTCAAGTGTCTAGAGAAGAATATATAAATTATCTTAATGGTTTTCCACTACAGGAACTTGTAACTTTTAAGATTAAAATTGGATCCTTACTTCACTCTCTGCAAAATGTCTCTCTCCTTTGAGGCACAGGGAGGTTCGTCTTAATGTCCTCTCATCACCATCATCAAACACTGCAATGAACCAAAAAGTAGCAGGGATTTTATTCAATATTCCATTACAAAATAGAAAATAAATTTCATAACAAATATTCAACAAAAAACTTTTTTAACCAAACCTATGATTTAACTGTTGAAGGGAAACTCACTTTACCAATGCATATTACACTTATGTGCAATTTAAAGAAGGGACGTGAATTTAGTGAGGTGTTCCTGATTGGCTGTTTACTATCCATACAGCCTTTCAACATGATATCATTATAATTATCTAGTATTAAGTATTTACAAACTGATTAAGACTGTATGACTTGTATGGGAAAATCATTATTTGTTTCCTTTTACAATGCAAAATGACACAAATTAAAGGTTTAATCTGATTAAATCATCTCTCTTTTCCCATTCAAACTATAGCTCCAGCCAAGAAGTCTTGTGGAGCAAAGATACTATTATAGCAAAGCTATACATTTATTTAAAGCAAAAATAATAGAAAATTATGTCTTGATTCATTCCCTCCTTTCCCTAAAAGTAGTTTTTAACAACTTAAAGCTGGTTCTTAGAAGCATGACTTTTCCCCACCACTTCTAAAAATGCCACCAATACATGGAATGGTCGAATATCCATCTGCAAAATGTTATTTTAACCTAAAAACCCATCTTTTGGAAGAGAGGGACATTAATACACTAGAAATCAAAAAGAATTTTTTTTTTAAATGAAAGTAATGTCAGAAAAAAAATCAAATGAGTAAGAACAAAAAATAATAATTTAATTAGAACAGGAATTTTCATAACAAATAAGTCAGTTACAATGGATCCTTTTTTTTTCTTTTCATGTTCTAATACTGTAAATATTTAACGTTAAGAAAATATTCTACAGCAGATAAAATAGTTGGCCTACAGTAAGCATGGAGTTCACAAATACTCTACAGTGTGGCCTGAACCAGACTAAAATGTAAGTAGCAAATACTTAACATAGATAGATAATATGTGGCTTTCTAAGTTAATATGTGGCCCGCAAGGATACTTCTATAAGGTATAGAAGTCCTGTTTCTATTGAAGTTTGACACCACTAGTCTACACTTTAGTCATTAAAAACAGCTAAGGCCTATTAATAAAATCAGTGTACCAGTAATTGAATGACTAGTATTAGAAGCATGTGGCTGATTTTGGAGCACATGGCGCTATGAAATTATAGTTCCAACTAAAGACATGTGGAGGCGATATTATAAATCAAAATTACTACTATATTAATATCAAAATCAATATTCATTTAATTTAGGAAAATTTAAAAACAACTCAAACTTAGTTATCAATTTTTAAAATTAATTACTATAAGGATCATGAAGAAATATGAAAAATGCACCAAAATAACCATGGTATCATTCCGAAGCAATGCTTTATAACAAACTAAAAATTGATTATCAAGATTATTCATAAGAAATTATAAATTTTCTTCTAAAGAAATATGTAGTCAACACCTTTAAAAATTAAGCAATTCTAAAATTTTATCTTTTGAAGATTAACTTTTATTGAAATAATTCACTTATTTTTCAATTAAAAAGACTCTTGCTCATCTCCTTTGAAGCTAGTCTTTTCCATCTAGCAGAATCTAGAGAGACTAATCTATCAAAATACCATTTCTATTGCATACTTTACTTGCTCGAAAGCATTCAAAGACTGGTTTCCTAATGGGGTCATCCCTTCTGCTAAGGTTTCAGATCCTCTATATAGTAGTCCCACTATACATAAACAATCTATTTTCCACTTCTTCCCAAGATTTACCTACCTCTTTAATCAGACTAGTTGTACTAATCCAAGAAAACGCCAAACACCATGCATAATTTCAATTGTTTCCTCTCATATGGAAATGTGCTTTTCCCTTTTCTTATAAATGTGACTCATCTTTCAAGAGCTCATTTCAAGTCCTACCTCCTACATGAAGCCTTTTCTGACTATTCCAGCTCCTTTTGATTTTCTTTACTTACTGAGGTCATCACCAAGAAAAGGATGATAACAAAAAAGGATCTTAAAAACTCCTGGTTTGTTCATTTCTGTATGTAATGATCTTTTCAGATGAAAAACACCTTAAAAGGAAAAGCTTTCAATGACACAAAAATGTTAAATGTTTTTTTTTTGACAAAACAGATGTTAACATAAAATAAATAGTAACATAAATTATATATACCTAAGAACAATTCTACTCTTTTGAAGGCTATCATTAAAAAAAAACCCAAATCTTTCATTTCTAAAAATAAGAATAATTAATATAAAATTTGGGGAAAATTCCTACCTTCTAAAATTTATATAACAAATTAGCTCCATAACCCACATTTTAAAAAGTATTTTAAAGTATTCAAAGAATTTTATATTATTTCACCTGATAGAAATTCTATATACAAAGTCTATCACCTTCAGACGTTTACTGTCAAAATGTTCAGATTGTCAAAGACTTCCACCTCAAAGTCTATGATATAATAATTATTCACTGTTGATTCTTAAACTCAAGATTTTAATAGTAGATGAGTTTCAGATTTATACTGACAATGTTCAATCTTGCCTTCCCCTTTCTACCTTTCTTTATGATATTTTTACGATATATAAATGATATATACATCTATATATGTATATAAAATCATTTGAGGAATATTTATCTACAAAGAACTAGATTTGTGCCTATGCTGATACTAGTGCTGAGCTTAAAAACAGATTAACAGAGAGCTACTGTTTTCATTAGTGATGATCACATCAGGACAATAGTTAGTTTAGTAAAGTAGCCAAGTGCCCGAGTTTCATTGAGTTCACTGCTTTGTTCCCAAAACAATTTGTTGCTTCTCTTTTAATATACCAAAGGCCCTTGAAATTTACCAGCACTAATTATCTAAATTTTTAAAATGGTAAAATTCTTAAAATTTAGTAATCATTGCTAGGAGGGAAAAATTCAACTGATGAACTTTAGCATACATACATATATATGCACATATAACCTTCAAAATGTTAATAACTAAAAACTCAATTTCAGATTGAATCACAGATGTGAATTAGGCTATGGAAAATAAACAGAATGCTGGTGGTTTTCAAGTGAAAAATAATTAGCATCAACCAAAATAATTTAAAAATACATTTGTAGTAAACTGATATGAAATGGTTGGAACAGAGGAAGATTTTCAGTTGGTGAGGTTTTCTCTCAGAAATCTGAGCATAACAGATTTACACAATTTAATATACACAGTTTAATTTTAAAAGCTGAGTAAAAATTATTTTTTATCAACTCTATCTTGCTCTAAGCAAATAAAGTATGTTAAAATAATTTTTATAAAATTTTATTAAAAGCCTGTTACATGAAAGGAACTATAGTAGAGTGTGGAGATAGGCTCTAATATATTCTCTTAGGGGTATACAACATGTACATAGATAGAATAAAGGTAACAGAAGAGGAAGAGAATACTATCAACTGTGGTGGGAAAGATCATGAAAGCTTTATGGAAAAAAGGACATTTGAGGAGAAGACAAGGATTTGGGGAAGAGATATGAATACAGAGTGTGTAGAGTTTGGGGATTAACTACCAGGAAAGAACACACAGAGAATCTCTTCTTTTACTGTGTCATACTTGACTGTCAAGTGTAAATTTTAAAACATGGTGACATCATTTCTTATTCTCTTCATTATTTGTATTTGTATCCTACTTCAGTATATATCATGGTATCTAACACATGGAAGACATCTAACAAATACTTGTTGATTAAATAAATGATTCCTTTCTGTCTCTTTTGACAGTTCCCCCAATAAGACTCTCTTCTATTGCCTCAATTCTTGACTAGTATAAACATGCCTGTCTTTCTAACCCCCTATTTTATTAAGTTTTATAAAACACCTAACAGACATTGTCATCATCTCAAACTATAGCATGCACTATGTGCATACTTGTATGTGTGTTTTCATGTGCAAGCAATCTTGTCCTCCCCCTCGCCCCCTCCATTCTTCTCTTCTTCCATCATTACCCTGCTTTCTTTGACAACCAAACTCCAGGAAAAGCTTGTGTAATTTCCATGCCTCCCTACTAAATTCTCAACTTTTTCCAATATGGCTTCTATTTTCATCAATAACTGAAACTGCAATGTCCAATGTTAACTAATTCTTCATAATCACTTTGCAGCATTTGACAATGTTTCAACAATACTTTCTCCTTCCTGGATTTCTCTAACATTGTCTCTTGGCTCTCATTATCTGACCAATCTCTCTCAATTTCCTTTGACAGATTATCCATACCATGCTCCCTAATAACGGGTACAACCCAAGGCTGTTCTAAGCCTCCTCTTCTCTCACTAACTCCCACATTATCATTTATGCAGATGACTTTCTAACCTAACTCTAGTCTCTTTCCTGACCATTAGTCTCAAATCATCAAATGCCTATTGTAAATTTTCAACTGGACATAGCACAGACATTTCAAACACAAACTTACTATCTTTTTTTTTTTTTTTTAAATAAACTCTTCCCTTTTCTGAATTTCCTTGTTTTTGTTGAAGGTACTACCTTCCTTCTAATCACTCAGATTTACAGCCCAAATCATGCTTGACTCTTCAGTCTAACTTACCTTACACACCCAATCAATTGCCAGTTTTTGCCAATTCTATGTCCATGTCATATTTCACATATTTCTCCATTTAATTCACACAGCCAACATTCTACAACAGGCTTTCATCATCTTTTCCCTGAATTACCTGAGGAAAATTTTTGGTTAATCTCTTGGCATCTCCCCTCTTTAATTCATTCTCCACATTGCTGCCAGGGATTTTCATAAAATATAGATATGACCATGTCATTCTCAAAGTTAACTCCCAATAAACTTCCAGTTAACTCTACAATGTAACAAACTCTCCTGGCTCCAACACACCTTTTCAAGTTTATTATACAAAAGTCTATAGCAGAAAAGAATGTATTTTATATTAAATTACAATTTAGGAAATGCCAAGCAATTTCAATCTGAGAAATCATAAGGTACTAGTGGCCCATAACTAGTTTTCATCAACTTGGTAGATATTTAAATTAGTTAGAATTATTATCATTTGAAAATAAGGCAAAATAAGAAAAGAAAGAAGAGAGGAAACATACTAATTTTGTGATTATAACAGCTATATTTTCAATAACAAATAAATATAATGATATATAATTTCATTGTTTATTTAAATACTTAAATGACCCATAAGTTCATCACTGTGATAGTTCAAGACACATTAGTAGATAATCTTTATGAATTATTGTACTCCCTATCCCACTTTAAAATCCTCACCTGATACCCAATCCTCCTATATTCTTTGTACCTAGTCAAGCCGATTCTCAGATGACAGACTAAAGTAACACAGGCCTGTCCCTAAACCCATGCTCAAAGCCTTTTCAACTTCTTAGGGTCTGAAAACTATGCCATGAAAAGGCAAGTTCTGGTAAGATCATGACATGGGAAGGCAAGTAGGACTAGAGAAGCTATAATATTATCATATTTCATAAAGAGATAAACCATGTAAATTAATGTTTAAAATTTTTAATGCTGAAAAATGACTATCATAAGTTTATAATTATGAATTATTATGAAGGCCTTTACATGTTTTTTTTAAGTTAGAAAAATATTTATAGCCATTATCTTAAGCCTCAGCACTGTATTATCAATATTATAGGTTTTTCAGATGAGAAAGCTAAGAATTAGAAAATTTAAGGGGCATTCTCACAGTCATAACTAGTGAACACAGTGGCATTTGAATCCAGTTTTTCCCTGGCTCCAAGACAAGCACAATATAGACAATTCCTACTTTACATACAGACCCATGCTGCAAAAGATCTTTGTAAAGGTCCATTTCCATTAAATAAAAACTGGCTATATCCATGATGACCAGAATGTAATGTTACATTATTTTTATGAGAAAATTTTAAAGATTTTACTACTCAAAATAATCCCTCAATTTACGGCGTTTAAATTTTAACATTCTTTTTCTCACAGAAATTACTATCTCTCATTGTAGCTGAGATCAAAGGGTACCATATTTAATTAATTCAGGTGTCCTATTTTGAATCACAATGGGACAAAAACAGTTCATTTAAAAAGATGCAAGGTTCTCAGAAGATACCTAATTATCCAGTATTAGAACATTATAAAAGGGAAGGGGGGATGTTTTTCTTTACTACAGATAATAAATATGCATAATTATTCAAGCATTGGTCAACTGCTGAACTACATAATAAAACAGGTAAATGAAAGCTTCTGATTATCTTAACATCTAAAACTATTTATGGGATCACTGATTTAAAGCTGGAAAAGACATTCAGAGGTCTTTTAGTCTAATCTCAGTTTATAAATAATGAAACTAAGGCCCAGAGTGGTCTAGTGTTATCTGGTGGGTAGTGGCAGACCCAGAATTAAAACTTAAAATTTACCTCTGACAAAGTCCAATGCTCTTTCCATTATACCACAGTGCCTCTCTGTAACTGCTTTTCCATGATAGAATATATCATCTTTTCTCTTCAAGATGCACAATATACTGAACTTTGATTAGTTTATAGCCTACACCATTGGAAATTATTTATGTATATAGATGCCAAGTTAAAAAAAAAATTTCCTGCCAGCAAACCTTAAGATTCCTATAATTTTCATTACAGGAAAGTACCCAAGAGAACTGTTTCTTTAATATTTATCTTAATCATGTTTCCTTTTATTTTTTTAAACTAAACACATCTAAAACTTTTTTTTGGGGGGGGGAGAGCTACACTTCAAATGAAATAAACACTATGTTTAAATAAAACACAAGATTATCAGAGATCTTGTAAGGGACTGCAGAGGTCATCTGAAAAATGAGGGAGTGGGGCTAGACCATCTCTAGATCTTAATGAGGTAAAGTGATGATTTATCTAATATCACACAAGTAGTAAATGGTAGAACTGTATTTGAACCCAGGTGCACCTACTGCATTAAATACATCTTAACAGATTCAAAGGAAAATGTTTCTAGATGCATTGTCAATGAATTCAAAATTAAGTGTTCTCTAAATACTGACACAAGAAAAAGTATAAAACTTTTAAACTTAAGATTTCTCTAGTTTTTATTCTAGAAAAGTACCAAAGAAAATCCAATTTCTTTAATATTTATTTCGAACATGTTTCCTTATATTACTTATAAGGAAGTATATATAAGGAACTTATATTATTACGTTACTTATATTTTTAGGTCACTGATCCATGGATAATTAATAGCACTCTTATACAATTGTACTTTCAATGCAATAAATATCATAAGGAAATTTATGTTCTAAGAATGTGTGTGTGTGTTTAAGTAGTGACTGTGACTACATAAATCTTGAAAACTACATGTGAACCTATCAATTTATGTACTTCTCTGTACATACTAAAGAATAAATCATATATGTCTAGAGGAGTATATAAACTAATAGGTTCACATTCTCCATGACTGACACTCTTAGTAGGAGATCAGAGGGGATAGGAATACGGACAAGTCTAAATATCATTCTTTTTTTCCTCTATTAATTTCATTATTAATTCAATAAAGTCTCAAAAATCAAGATAACTGAAATTTCTTACCAAAACATCTATATACAAATATTATTTCAGTAACTCCTTAAACATCTATAACAAATATTTTAATGACAAACTGTCAGAAACATTGTTATTAGAGAGAGATGCAAAGGGATGCATTTCCAAGAATCTGAAATGGTGTTATAGTATAAAAAGGCTATTAAATGCTACTTAAAATTAACATAAAATGTACACCTGGCAGTATTATGCCAGAAGAAGAAGCCAATGGTTTGGGTTATAAGGGAACAGAATTTATGGTAAAACAGGGAGAGGGTTAAAAAAAAAAAAAGCATATAGAGGGAAGAAACAAAGAAAGGTTATCTGTATAATTTGTGTTCTGGCTCCCTGAAAAAGCCACTAGATCATTTATTATTTTTTTTATTTTACTCTTCCCCAACAGCATCAGAAAAAAGCAAAGCCCTAAAAGGTTTCTATTTCTCTTCCCAGTGCTAAATAACAGCATTGGACTCTATGTTTAGAAGGGGAAAAAGGAAGAAGGAAAGGAAGAGGAATGTCCATTTCTTCTGATCCCCCATTCCTTACTCTTTATTCATCTATCTTTAAAACATGAGTTTACTTTGCCTTCAAAGTTCCCTGTACATCCAAAAAACAAAATCTCTGACTCATTTACATTAAAATACAATGAATCAACTAGTAACAAAGGAGAAAATACCAGATTTATTCCTGTTTTCACCAAACTTAAGATCTGGGGGAAGCCCACATCATCATTTATTCCACCCTCTATTTTTGAAAGAATGTTTTGATAGGAAGATAAGAATAGAATCAGCAGAAGATCAGAAAGGCAGAAGGAAGTGATGGTGTTGGTGATACAAAGAAGGTTATTATCACTGATGAAAACAAACTTCATAGATTTCACAACTTGCCTGTCTATCCAACTGCAATCACACAAATGGTAGTTGTACAACAAAGTATTTTTGTCTTCTGAAGCTGTGCACACATGCAGCTTGGCAATAACACCGATGCTGAGTTATATGATTTATAAAGTTTATTCACACTGCTGACTTAACAGAATAACTTGTTTCCCAGAGAATTGGTACAAATCAGAATGATGCATTGGGAAGAAGCATGGAAAGTGGAGTTCAAATCAATGGCTTTTAGTTAACAGTTGGGTAGTGCCTACACATGTGACCCTGAGTAAATCACTTCACTGTGGCCCCAATTTTTTCATCGTAAGAGGATTGAGCTAGATTACCTCTAAGGTCTCTCTTCCCCCTCTAAATTCTAGGATCCTAAGCATTGAAAGCATGAGACTCAATGGCCAAGGATGAAAAATATCTTATTACTGAAGTTTATGTTACCTTTAATAAATACAAAATTTGTTAATATTAAGTAGGTCTCTAAATTTTGAAAAAACAAAGCTGAAATTTCCAGTCTTTGGAAATGTCTTACTAGAATCATAATCTTAACTAAATACATCTCTTCTCAAGAAAAAAAAGCTTTCAATAAATACTTGTTGAATAATAGATTTGAATAATGCTTTGCAACATTTTACATTTGCTAGAACTTTACTGAGTATGGCACTGAAGTGACCCTGGATTTCCAAAGACTGTCAGCCGACTATAGGCTATAAAAGGTCTTACTGTATTACAGGAAAAGCTCTGGTGTATGCTCCCAGCTTTTAACATATAACTTTTCTAAGGATCAAAACTAAATTCAGACTTACATGAACTGATGCTGAGTGAAATGAGCAGAACCAGGAGATCATTATATACCTCAACAACGATACCATATGAGGATGTATTCTGATGGAAGTGGATTTCTTCGACAAAGAGAAGATCTAACTCAGTTTCAATTGATTAAAGTTGGACAGAAGCAGCTACACCCAAAGAAAGAACACTGGGAAATGAATGTAAACTGCTTGCATTTTTGTTTTTCTTCCGGGGTTATTTATACCTTTTGAATCCAATTCTCCCTGAGCAACAAGAGAACTCTTTGGTTCTGCACACATATATTGTATCTAAGATATACTGTAACCTATTTAGCATGTATAGGACTGCTTGCCATCTGGGGGAGGGGGTGGGGGGAAGGAGGGGAAAAATCGGAACAGAAGTGAGTGCAAGGGATTGTTGTAAAAAATTACCCTGGCATGAGTTCTGTCAATACAAAGTTATTAAAAAAAATAATAATAAAATCTGTATCTATCTATCTACCTACTTACCTACCTACCTACAGCATATGCTTAAATAGTTACATTTTCTCTAGAATGGAAATTCTGTGATGGCAGGGTAAGCTTTACTTTTATTGTTGTATTCCTAGAACTTAGAAAATGCCTGGTACATGCTTAATAAATGCTTGCTGACTGCTAAAATAATCCATGACGTAGCTAGGTGGCTCAATAATAGAATGCTGGGCCTAGTTTCAAGAAGACCCGAGTTCAAATCGGACACTAGCTGTGTGACTCTGGGCAAGTCACTAAACACAGTCTACCTCAGTTCCTCATTCATAAAATAAGCTGGAAAAGAATATAGCAAACCTCTCCAGTATCTTTGCAAAGAAAACTCTAAATGGTGTCACAAAGAGTCAGGTACAACTGAAATGACTGACAACATGTCATGAAATGACAACAAAAATAATCTAAGTCAAAATTCTACAGGATTTATCAGTAGCCCCAATAAAAGAGTGCAGGTCCTAGAATTATATTTATCAACAACCAAAGGAACTAGGCCTGCAGCCAAAAATATTATATTCAGCAAAATTATCTATAAAAATGAATGAGAAAAAATGGGACATTCAACAAACTTGCAGATTTTCAGGACCAAACTCGAACTTAATAGAAAATCTGACCTATAAGAGCCAATTTCAAAGATCAATTTCAAAGAACTCAACATGGACAAATTGTGATTTTTTTTTAACATGGGAAATGTATACCTATGTTTAAGATTGACATCAACAATAGGATAAAACAAGAAAGATTGGGGCAGAGTTAAGGTAAAAATAGTAATTATATTATATAAATGAGGTGCAGAGGAAGAAAAGACACAGAGGCATTAGAGGGAGGAGGAGGGCTCATAGTTCTGAAAAACTCACATAGAGAATGGATTAAATAGGCAACACTACATATAAATCACCCTCTAAAATCTATTTAAAAATAAGGGGAGAGGGATGGGTGGAGGGGAAAATAAAGGTTGGAGGAAGAACAGAAAGGAGAGATCCTGGGGAAAGGAGGAGATTAAGTAATAACAAGGTAAGTTAAGGAGCAAAATTAAAGCAGATTCAACAGGGATAGGAAAGATGGGGGGAGGGGATGGCAGAGAGAGAGAGAGAGAGAGAGAGAGAGAGAGAGAGAGAGAGAGAGAGAGATTGAGTATCTACCTACAAATGCATATATAAATATATCTTTTCTTAACTATAGCTTACTTGGGGATGAAAAGGCAAAAAGAATAAAGTCAAAACGATGTGCAGCAGAGAACAAAGAAACAATTTACAAGGAAGAAAAGATGGACATTCACAAATATAAATTCTTCTAATAATATATATACTTTCTTGAATTGGTAATCTGTTGTTATAGATTTTGAATCCTCGATGATGTTCTGCTGGGCACATGGCAATGTTCTCTTTTATTTTGTTTTACCTTGTTTAGTATTCCTTTTCTGTTTTTCTTTTTTCTTATTCTATTTTTTAAAAATAAAATAAATTTAAAAAATAATAATCTACCTCAATGTAGGAACATCAAAGAAATTCTGAAGAATTTCAAAGAGTGAAGTACTAAAGTAGAAACAGTATAACAGAAAGCACCTTATATGGGTTTGTAAGGCATTAGCCTTAATAACAATAATAAATATTAATAAATAATAATAAATGGCAGTTATTTAAAAATCCATCTCTATTAAATCATAATTTTATAAATAAGTATAATAATAACAGAATTATTGTAATAATAGTTTATGGGAAATTTAACAGAGAATTTTTATGTGAATATTCATTCACCTATGAATAGAATTCATATGCTCAGAGACACAAGATAAAGAAACCAAGTTAATGCTATTACTTCTAATTCTGACAAAAGTTTAAAAAAAGGCTAAAAAATCTACTTTTAACTATAAAGTAATAGTTATAGTTAGTCAGTTATAGTAACTCAGATGACTAAATAGATTACTCAAATTCATCATCCCTTACCCCACCCCCAAACAAGAAGCAATTTGTACCAGCTGAGAAAATATTCATATCATTGAGATTGCAGACCCATAGAAATGATGAATTAAAGGGGGGGATCAGAAATAACAGAAAAGTTAGAACAAAAAATGTATAACTCAGAAGAACAGCTAAATAATGAATAAGGCAAATCAAAATATAAATTGGTATATAAATTTAAATACAATCTATAGACATTTCATGCAGTATAATTTCTTTAACTCAGAAAGGATGTGACTATAAAGTAGCAAGAAAGACAACAAATCACATTAAAAATTGGTTTTTTTCTTTTAATTATTATAAAAACTCAGCAATTTTGTATTATTATGTGTTATAGTAGAGGAAAAATAGCTCAAGAGTCTGGAAACAAGGTTTCTAGTCCTTGTTCTACTATCTTCTCAGGTGACCTTCGACAAAACACAACTTCCTGAAAGGGACAGCTAGGTGGCGCAGAGGAGCAGGTTGGTTGCACAGTGGACAGAGCATCCAGATCTCAAATCGGGAAAACTTGTTTAGTATGACCCTAGTCTAGTCATTTAACCCTTTTTATCAATCTCCTCATTTGTAAAATGACAAACTACTTCAGTATTTTTGACAAGAAAATCCCAAATGAAGTCACGAAGAGTCGGATATGATTGGGGAAAAAAAAGCAACCCAACAATAAAAAAAAATGAGACTAATTCTAGGCCTTTCTGTAGCGTAGTTACAAAATGTCCCATTAGATATTCTCAATAATTAAATAATATTTAAAATAAAAGAATATGTATTAATTGACCTTGTTGATTTCTAAATTAATAGACAGATACCCTCACAGCATACTAAAAAGAGCTATGTCAGGTATACTAGAATTTCATTTGCTAACAAATAATGTCCCAATAAGTTAGGAGTGGGGAATCTTTTTTCTGCCAAGGGCCATTTGGATATTTATAACATCATTTGCAAAATTATCAGCTTAAAGAACTCAAGCAGTGGGGGATTACTATTGCCTGCAGTTGCTTTGGCAAGGTGAGACCAAATAATTCTGTGGGCCTTAAACATACAGTCCATGGGCCGGACATTCCCTATTCTTGCAACAAGACCATGACTGAAAAGTTAAAATTTTTTCTTGACATAGAATTGCATTGTAATATGTGTCATATTTTACTTTTAGGAGGAAGACTACAGAATAGTTCTTAGTATTTCTATAAATTAAGACTCATACACTAGCACTGGGTTTGGAAGAGGTTCTCTTTATCTAGTGATTGTTCTGTTATCCATTCATTGCTTCATTGATTTAAAACTGGGTCTATCTCACCCAGACTGAATGCAATGGTCACTAATGGAGCTCATCTCCAATACAAATCAACAGGAATGCTTTTAACCTGCTCAATTTTTTCAGTCTGGATTGGTTCACCCCTCATTAGGCAGCCTGGTGACTTCTTGCTCCCAGGAATTCACTGTTTTGGCTGGACTTAAAGAAAACCCAATATGTTTTAGCCCTAGGACAGCTCAGAATTCCCAAATTCCAGCACTCCATCAGCATCAGGTTCCTCAGCAGCAGAGATTATAAGCATGCCCCAATATGCCTAGCAATATATTAGTCTGAAGACATACTACAACTATATTCTGAGGTAATATTTCTTACTTAGTATTCTACTTGCAAGAACTTCTATTAATCTACAACACAATGATAACTGATATTCAAAATAATGAAATGATGACCACGAGGCACTCTATTAGACCAATACCTGACTAAATTATGCTTAGATCAATTTTTACATTAAATATATCTCATTCTAATCTTTTGTTACTATTTCTTAATCAGACTGGTTCCTCATTAAATCAAGTAACAGATATTAGCACACAGAGGCTAAATATACATAATTCTAACATCAGAGAACAAAGATAACTAACACATGTTAAATGTTAATGTAACTGTGATTTATCAATATTTTACTATTTTCTAATACTATATATTAGTGTATATAATAAGATGTATACTATTATACTATTTACTATACTATGTACAGTATTAGTATACTATATGAAATATGTTATTTTCTATATTATTTACCCACAGCATACTCATATACATGTGATAATAAGGCATATTATCAAGTTCTGTATTTTACTATGTTGAAATGGTTTGTTTCTTCATCAAAACTTCCTAAAAACAATAATACATTATCTAGTTATTTTTATTCTTTTAATGTTTTGTATAACTTATTACCACTTCATTTAAAGAAATGAAGAAATTAAAAAATCAGACAAATTTATATGTAGATACTGCTTTTGATTGACACTATTTTTTTCTTTCACTTAGTGCTGGAGACTGAAAAGGAGTATGAGCAAAAAGATGTTGCTGGATGAAGCTTCAAGCCATTCAAATATCAATATGCTGCTATTCCTAGAATCAATCAAGTCATTCATTTACTAGAGAATCCATTTGCTTGCATCTTCCTAATCCTATTCTCGGAAATGATCTTCCCCTTTCCTCTTTTCTATCCCCTATTTCCTTTTTTACTTTTATTTAAGGCCAGAAAACCATCTCTCTCTCCCCTCAAAATTTGTCACAGCATTCTTTATGCCTCTTCCTTTACATTTATCTTGCTTAACTCTGTATCAGTCATTTTTTAGTCATCTTTCCTCCTTTTACACTCTAAGATCCTTGAAAGAAGAGACTGTTCCACCACGATACCTTGCACAAAACAGGTATCTAATACATGTTTACTGAAATGAAATGAATGACTGGAACTAAGGAGATCTCCATTATGGGGATCTCCATTATGAGTTCCAACCACAGTGCACTGTGCATCTTTGAACACAGAAATGATTTTCTACATGCCAGATTTCTCATCTGTATTAATATGATAGTTAATTGCTAAGTGATAATTTGGTATCTGTTCAAATTGTTTGAAGTACTCCACAAGTCAATGTTAGCTAGGAAAGAGGAGATAAGAAGAAGGGAAGGAAGGTAGGAAGGGAAGAGGAGAGGGGGAGAGAGAGAGAAAGAGAATATAGTTAAGTACATAGACTTTCTAACAAGGGTTGACAAAGTGCACAGACTTTCTAATAAGGGTTGATTGAAAATCTTTAACAGTATTGACAATAACATCAGTACTTCCTAAAAAGATACTGCACAGTGTTTTATATGCAACTTTGAGTCATTAATAATTAGGAACACTAAAAAACTATACCAGTAATATGAAACTGTTTTTCAAAGAGTTTAATAGCCTTATAAAGGGGATTTTAGATACGTAACATTTTTTTTTTCTGATTCCTCTATAATATTACGTTAAGAATCAGATTCAAATGAAAATGTCAAGAATAGAACTCAGTATTTCAACATGTACCATTAGGCACATATTCACACAGATTGAGGAACTCATCCATTTAAAAATTCCCTCCAATCACAACATGGTCAAGCCTGTCACATGTGACTATAGTCTTCATATAAGTTCACAAAAAGGGTCGAATTCCTTCCTGGCTTTATTCTGCACTATGAAGTACTAGACCACTGTGGTTCTCTATTTGCCATCTCTTGCCTATCTTTTCTTATTATATATTTCTTTGATGACAAATCTTTTACTCATGCTTTTCACGAATTTCCACATTGATTCTATACTGTAGCATATTTATAAATGTAATAGTCTTCTTTATTGTCCTATGTAAAGTATTTTAATTCACTGGAGGTTTTTATTCCATGTTTTGAGGCCATAAGCAACACTGACAATGGCATTTAAAAGGTAGGCCCTTTATTTCCAGGGGAACTCTGGGGTTATTAGTGGAGACATGCTATTTTCTGAAACAATCCAGCCTGTTCTCTTCCTCCTATTCAACTCTGAGCTGAACTTGCCATTCATCTGCACTGCCTGTCCCAGAAAGACAGACCAATAAATAAGTTCTTTATAGGTTGTCCAAATGCATGTCACTTCCACACAAGATGGAAAATGATAGCTTCTAGGAGACTCTGAAATGAACCAGAACTTGATATAGCAAGCATCATCATTAAAAAAAACAATTTATTTTTGAGTGCCTACTATGTATAAGGTACTGTATTAAAGACAAAACTCACATTGACAAATTGAAGCTTTTAAAATATTCTTAAGTAATTTTTTTCTAAGAGATCATGTGACATAGTGGATAGATTTCTGAACTATAAGTTCAGAAATCTTCCAAACACCTAAATTTGAATACTACCTTAAATACTTAACAGCTGTGTGACCCTTGGTACTCACTCTTTCTGATTCTCAACTTCATCTACAAAATGTGATTTAGAACACCTATTTCACAGGGTTGCTGTAAGAATCAAATAAGAAAATGTATGTAGAGCACTGCAAATTTTAAAGTAATTTATGAGAGCTACTATTACGATTAGTCACATGTAAATGGTATATTCCCAGCTACAGTCACTCATCTCATTGCTTAGCAGACTGCTTAACATCCAACTGGCAAAGAACAAATGTTGAATGATTTGTATTCAATACTGTTTATATAAATGTTAAAACATTGCTATTATACTGAAAAGGAAATAAAGACTAATAATTTTCTGAAAGAGATACTAATTAGTAAACCTTGCCATGATTTACTCAACTTAATGCTCCTAGATAATACACATCTATGTTTCACTTTTCTGTAATTCTTGGTTTTGTAATCTGCAAATATGCAGCATTAATGAAAATATATCATGTGCTCTACCAATAATAATAGTGATACTTATGTACCAAATGGATCGAATTTCAGAAACATTCAAGGAACAAAAGAGTACTCTTCCAGAAGTATGAGGAATATTCCATTAGCAAAATTCACATAAGTAGGCAAACATGCTATTAAGTATCATATTAAAACCCATCAAAATAAAATTTCACAAACTTGTTGGAAGTTTCTACTACACTCCAAAAGTAGTGTTTCTGAAAGTCATGTTGCTCAAAGTGTTCATGCCAAAACAGACAATAATAATTTCCAAAGCAGAAGAAAAAAAGTTGGAGAAAAAAAAAGTCATAACAAATAAAAGTGATTCTACAGGGGACACAAGAACAACAAAGAATGCATAATCATGAAGTGAAATCATAAAGAGTTATCTCCAACAACAGGGAAGCAAATATTTTAAAGAAACTTAAAAGGTCAATAATTTTATAACCCTACTTTAAAAAAAATTAATTATTTTTCATAATTTGAAAAGATCCTGTGTCCAACCACCCATCCTCAAGAAAACTGCAACATTTTAATTAACTCACCTGTGCTAAAAATGCCAAAAGTAGAAATCAAAAAATTTAGACATTCAACGTAAAACAAAACACTGGCTCTGAGGCACAAGACTTACTGATTATTTTTTAAGTGTTGTGCATAAGTTTTACACAACACACAAATTCCCATCCCACCTAAATGTCCCTATTTTTATCAAGGTAACCACCATCCTTCATATCACCCAGATTGAAAGTTTAGGAATAATGTCTACCACCCCATTCTCGCTGCCCCACATATTCAATTGGTTGTCTAAGTCTTATTCCTTGTTCCTTTCACATCTCTGGCATCTCTCTCTCTCCATTCATACAACTACCCCAATCCAGGCACTCGTTACCTTTAGATTATTTCCAATTGTTCTCAGTACCTCAAGTATGTCTCTGTCCTCGAATATCTACCAAAATGATTCCAAAAACATAGCTCTATCCATGTCACTCTTCTACTCAAGAATATTTAGTGATTCACTACTGTTTATAAAATAAAATATGAGCTTCTCTGTTTCAAATCTGAAGCCCTTTATAATCTGGCGTCAGCCTACACCAACATTCAATATGGATTATTACCCTATCAAACTGCCCTATTCTTAGGCACATCTTCATACATAATGTACATTCTTGACTTCTGAACCTTTGTACAGGTTGTTATACCTCCTGGGAATGAATTTCCTCCTCATCTCTGCCTTTCAGAATCCTGAGCTTTCTTCAAAGGAGATCAATTCAAATAGCACCTCATCAAGAGGCCAAATGCTAGTGCCCTCAATATTATTTTGTGTATGTATGTATGTGTATATATATATATATATTTATTTGCATTTACTTATAGATTTTAGTTTTGTGTTCTGCCTCCCTGCAGAGTGTAAGACAGAAACTTTTTGATTGTGCAGTGAAGTTCCTGGCAAATAATAATGCTAAAATAAATACTTGTAAATTGATTTCCCCACAAAAATATTAATTAAAATGGTACCTGGCACATAATATACTGCTAAATAAATGCTTACAGATTGATTTACCCATCAAAAATGGCATTATTTTCAATATTTGAAGGCAAATATTATTTAAATTCAACTTTGGGAGCTCATTGTGAACCCAACAATATTTTATTTATCACAATAAATACTACAGTAATGAAACACAACAAATATTTACTATCTACTTTAAGTACAGAACTAGAGAATAAGATAAAATCAAAAGAATAAAAATGCTAACCATCATGGTGTAATAAAATGAGAAATCTGTAAACCATACTTTTCTCTTAAAAAATAACTTCAATATCTCTTAATTATGCCTTTGCTTACACTGATAAATCTCCTGACTACACTGATCCAAGATATCCACATTAGCCAATTAAACAAAGTAAGGCCCAGCTTCTATTAGTCTTGTGGAAAACTGGTACGACCATAAATAAAGAAAATTAAGGTCATTTTTAATTACATGAAAAATAAATGGGAAATATATTAATAATGTGAATTTTCACCATATACTTAATACAACTTCCTTGGAAGGAAAAATTAAAATAATTAAAAGAAAAAAACCTACATTCCTGCTTTTATCTTACTCTTGGATGGAATAACTTTCATATTGTCAAGGATATATGTTCCTCAAAGGCCACCTCCATTTCATCAATAAACTTTTATTCAAATATGTTCTTAGTATTCCTAGCAGACATCAATATACAACTTTAATGACAAATTAGTTAACTAGACTTATGAAATATAAATATACCCCAAAATCCAAATCCACATGAATTAACATAATTACTTACCTACAGTATACCAACTGGCATCTGTCAATTTACTAATAATAGCTTCCTGAAAGGATCCATCAGACGTTTTAGTTTCCACAATTGCTCCAACCTAAACCCAAAAGCCAAACATTACAAATCATCAAATTTAAACACTACCCTTACCTTTTCGACATCTCCCAAATATGAAAGTCTTCATGAAAGGAAATCATACTTTTAAATAACGATTTCACTAATACTTACGTACTATTCAAATTATCTCACTTGATCTTCACAACACTATTAAAGCAAATGAGAAAACTTATGGTTCTTGTATTTTATAGGCTAGAGTCAGGACTAGAATCTAATCTACTGGCTTCTAGTCCATGCCTTTTCTCCTACACTACATTGCTCAATAAATTTCTAAGTAAAACATCTGTGAAACAACAAAACTAGTAGCCAAAAACAGTTTTTAAACTTCTTGAAGTTCAAAGTGAGGATAAATAAGGCAATAAAAGATCATTTTTACATTCTACTCCACCAAGTAGCAGAAGGATAATAAACTGACTTAAGCAGACAGCATCCAGTCTTTTACATATCAAACCATTGAAAAAAGATTATTATACCTTAATTATTTTTTGACTAATAAGGATGTTTCCTTATTAACATAAGTCAAAGGTCATAAGAAACATTAAATGAAAATAAATCACTAAAATAAACAGGATTTCCTTCAAACATCTTAGTCAAGAGAATATATTATCACCCCACAAGATTCAATATTAGTATGTAAATTTTTATGTATGTGTAGGCTTTTCAAAGACGACTTGCAATTCTTTATTTCCATTACTGCAACAACAAAAATCTTTAAAGAGATAAAAATCCAGCAGAACAACACATCTAAAATTATTCTTTCCTTAAAATGTCATTTAGTATCCTTAAGGATATAGTCATTTGAAAATACAATTTATATTTTTTAAAAATGCTAATATTCCATTTGATCTTTATTATATTTGTTTGGGTCAATGGATTATTTTAATAATAATAATAATAATAAAGATTTATATAGTACTTTAAGAATGCAAAGTGCTTTTGCATATATTGTCTCATTCATTCTTCATGTAGCTCTTGGGATGAGTGCTATTATTAATTCAGTAAATTGATGGAGAAATTGAAGCTGAGAGAATTAAGTCATTTGCCCAGGGTCACACAGCTAGCAGGTGATAAAGGCTAATCATGTACTTGGGTCTTCCTGGCTCCATCTCCAGCACTCAATTTCTGACACCAAGATGCCCCTTTATTGAACAGACAGGACAGAATTATTTCTCATGGCTTAACACTCATATAAAAAAAATCTGATAATTTTCCAACCCTTTTTCAAAAATGAAACCCCGTATGCCACAAATTTTAAACTTTGCAATTTCAAGTATTATCTAAATTATACTGCATACATACTCTTAAAGGTCCTTTTACTTGATCATCTTGCACTAATTGTGTAGAGTTATCCTGTTTCAGGATTACCTGAAAGAATTTTGCAAAATAATTTTTTTATTTTTACAATAATGATAATTATGATGACAATATTCATTTGAAACATACATTAATCATTTCTATGTTTTAAAATGCTTTTTCATTTATCAACCAAGCAAAGGTTTTTTGACCTTCACCATAAAGAAAATAAAACCTAAAGAGTAAAACTCAAAATCAAAATTTAAAAAATTTTCATCTTTTTTCACCTTGTGAAATAAACTAGAGTAATAGAAATTGTGATATACCATATATATTGCTCTAAAATCTGTACATAACATAACATACATAACAAGAAGTGTTATGTACTTTAGCACTGTTCAATTCTAATCCTCTAATACACACAACAAACTGAATAAAGAATAAAAAATTACAAAGTCCCTGCTCTTAAGAAGCTTACAGTCTAGTAGAGGGACATAATACAGAAGTACCTATAATGTATTAGAACTAGAAGTGCATAGGAAAAGTTAAACAGAGAGATAGGGGATTAAGGAAAAGAGGATCATTTATAGCTAGAGGAAAAGGAAACACTTAATAAAGGAACCCATACAGAGAGAGTTGAAGGAAGAAAAGAATCTCAATAGGGATGTAGAAGAAGTCTAGCTGCAGGAAGTAGCTGAGAGCCTAAACAAATATACAGATAGAAAAGGGCAGGGTAAGATATAATGAAATGTCTATCATAGAAGAAAGATAAGAACACTGAAAGAAATTTGTATTTTAATTTTTAAATTCTGGAAACTCTTGAAGTTTTTTTTAAGCAGAAATAACCTGACGATTCAAACATTATTAGTAAGATTACTCAGACAATGGTCAAAAGGATAAATCAGAGTGAAAAGAAACTGAAGACAAGAAGATCACTTAAGTGTTGAAAATTAATAGTAATGGCCTGAATAAGGTTATTGGCATTATCACTGAAGAAGAGAAAAGATATATGAAAAAAAACTACAAGCGGTTGACCAGTTATTTCGTGTGAGGATTTAGGGAGAGGGAAAAGTAAAAAATGAAATCCAAGATGACTGAAAAGTATCTAGGAGAGCAGTGTTGTCATTAATAGAGTTAGGGAAGTGAGGACGAGAAAATAATGAGATCAGTTTTGAATATGGTGAATTGAAGGTACTTGGTAGATATTAAGGGCAAGAGGCAACAAATAATTAGAAATGGAGAACTGGAGCCCAGGTGTAAAGATCCAAAATTAAAAATCATCTGCACAAAGATGATAATTGAGATCATAGGAGTAGAGATCACCACAGGCAAAAGTATAGTGAGAAATGAAGAAAGCCAAGAATAGTCTCAGGAGATTCCCATACTTTAAGAAGCAGGAAAAAGAAGAAAAACTAGGGGAAAAGGCTGAAAAGGAATGCTCACAGATGCAAGAAAACTAGGAGAGGAACATTTCAAGACAAATACCACTACTGAAAAAAAAAAGCTCTCACCAAAATGAATATACAGAGCAAAAAAATTTAAATAGAGTGCTGAGAAGAATCGTCAAAATAGAAAAAAATATAAAATGCTTTTTTTTTAGAATATAAGTATCAAAACAATTACAGTCTTCATTTGCAAAAAAAAAAAACATTCAATACTTCTAAGAAACAAGAATAAAAAATTAAAAGCCTCTCAAAAACAGCTAGGTGGCAATACTTCAACATAGTTAAATATTTAAAAATAGAAATGTAACTTACAAAAAAAATTTAAGTTAACTCCTCAGTTCTACATATTTCCATATGTTATCTAGGGATTCCATCTATGGTTTGTGCAAAAATTTCAAAGGTAGATCACATAACTCAAATTTATATCCTATCGTATAACAGTCATTAAATAGTAAAAGGGCAATTGCCTCTTTCGGGAATGATGCACCGTCCTTCCTCTCTTTTTTCTTCTTTCATCAAAATATGCTATCTTTTTTTTCTTGTTCATTGTTAAAATCACAAATCTGTACTTGTGGCACCAAAATGGATTGGTAAAGTGATTATGTTGTCACAAACTAGATTATAATTTTAAATGACAGTAAAAAAAGAAAACACAAGGATTTCTAAGTGAACTATTCTAAAACTCAATGTTTAATAAAGAGAATGAAAATTAAAACATTATATCAAACATAAAGCAACTGTAATTTCTCATTTTGCATTTTAAAACTTTAACAATGCACTCTTGTGGTTTTAAAGACATTACTATTTTACAGAATTAGCACAGCACCGAATCTTACACAAAATGGGCAGTCAATAAAAAATTAATGATATTAAACAACTACTCTCTCTTCTATTCTTCTTGAATGCAAAAACTAAGTGTTAACAATTTTGACATGTCAGAAACACTACCTTAACTTTCACCAGCCTTTTCACAGTCTTAATCTTTGCCTCACAGAAGGCACCTCGGTACTTGGCACTGACATCAGTCCCCACTGTCAGGTAGGCAGGCTCGTCTGCTGCCTGGTAAAGAGAATACATAAAGTTAATATATGACTGCAATTCCTCCCCCTCACCCCAGACCAAATATGTAAAATCTACACGAGAATAACAAAAATATTTTAAAACATGCTTATTCTTTCCTACACTGAATATTGTAGACTTATGTTTTTTAAGTACCTCTAAATTCAACCATTTAAAAAAAATAGTTCTTCTGTTATAACAAAAATACTTCAAACAACTTCTATGATGCCCCATTATCACATGCGCTTTAATTTATAAGTAGAAAATATTAAAAGAGAGTGCACTGTCATTTTTTTCTCCAGATGTAAAGAGTTAAAGAAACTTTACCACATACCAAAAGTTTGAGAATTTGGGAGAACATAGTATATTAATCTTAGGAGCTCTATAGTTCAAGCCTGAGATGGTCTATATAACTTTTTACTGTTTTGAAGATTCAAAATATTTAAATCATCTTTGACATTTTACTACTAACTTAAAATGATTAAATTAACAATACAAACAAATCAGTTTAATAACTTTAAACAAATAGTTATCATGTAACAACAAACACAATGTTACAACTGTGAATAAATGAGTAGCCATTCAACCTATTTTAAAATTGAGAATGTTATCTAGTCAACACCGTGCCTGAAAGCTGAAGTTGAAATGGAAAAGTCACAATAACTGATAACAGAGACATGAACTTGTGCTTTTACTTTGTAGCACTGTTTTTTCCATCAATATTGCTGGTGTTAAAAAAAAAAAAAAATAAGCTTCCTCAGGAAGTATCTAATTTCAACATGCTGAAGTGTCAAAATATAATGAAATAGATATTTTGTTTTACTATATAAACTGTAATCCTGATGTGAACCTGGCGTCTCCTTATTATACACACATCTTTTATGAAAGCTTTGCACTTCCTCACAAAGCTATCTATATGTACATATTGTTTTAAATGCAATATACTATAAGTAGGAAAATAATTTACCCGATTTATTGCTCCAAACATTCTAATTTAATACATGCTACCTTATTCACTTATTAAATTTTATTTACCTTCTTAAAGTTTTAAAGTCCCAAAATATTTGAAAAATTTTTAAAAATTTGCTGTCACTTATTTTTCTTTCTGATCAAAATCATAGCAAGCATTAAGAATTTAGGAAGGTAAGGCTTACTAAGTGGATAAGTCAATAAATCAATCATGAATTTGATAAAACTGACCAATTTTAAAAGCACATACATTAATAAGACTTTAGAACTACTTCTGGCAAAGAAGACTATCACAAAATGCCATTTCTTTCCTATCGTCCTTCAAAATATTCTTGCAATTATTTTGTAAGAATCTTCTTCAGTAAGAAGAGTTTAATAACATTTATCATATGGACTGAGCATTAAGCATTGTTTTAATTCAGCCTCATATATGTGTGTAATCCATATTATTTCTAAAGTTCTAGAAAAACTGAAACCTCTCTCCACTCCTATATACCATTCCATGTTCACATACACTCTTTGCTCTATGGGGAAATGGACAAACAAAACAAAAATCCCCCGAAACTCAAAAATAGGACAAAAGCTTTACTTCTGCTAAGGCTACTGTCATTGGTGTTGAAAGAAAAATACTCGCCCAAAGAACACCAGCTCCGAGTTAGATTCTCTCTGTACGGAGTTAGAATGCTAGGGCCTTGGAAAGGGTCCACAAGGACTGCACTTCATACACACTAATCTCTTCCAGTCCCATTCAATAGATGCTATTTTTCCCCCCTCCTCTCAATGACTGACAAAGTAATAAAGTTTTTATATCATGTATACAAATGAAAACATATACATATGTATACAAATTATATATATATATATATAATATATATTTAATACTCCAAAAAAAAGTCCCACCACCTTCAGCTCAAGAGCAGGAAAGGTGTAAAGATGACCAAAAAGAGGCAGCCCGACCCCTCGCCACCGAGAGTATGGGGGGGCACGATTATCCCGTTTACCTTCATTTTGGGGGGCGATCTAAGGGGTTCCAGCTCAAAGAGAAGTCTTCAGCAGCGCTGGATGCGTGAGGGAGGAAGAGAGAAGTGCAGTTAACCAACAACAGCCCGACGAGCCGTCCGAGTAAACAAGCCCCAGCGGGGAGGGGCACAGCCCTCGCTGTCCCAGGTCGGGAGGAAAAGCAGAGGCCCAAGGAAGAGGGGGGGCGGAAGAAGCCCCCAAACCCCCTTTCATGCCGCCCCTCCGCGGACTTCCCCGCCTCCGCCCTTCTTTTCACTTCCACTGGGCAAAGTGAAGTCGGGGCTTCCTCCGAGTGCCGCCGGTGCTGGAGGGGGGTAGGCAGGCAAGCAGTTTCTGTTTCTCGGACTCCCCCGGAGGGGCAGTCTCCGGGGCGGTCCGTGTCTCCCTCCGCTCGCTCTCTCCCGCCTCTCCCCCCCCCCCCCCGCCCGCTCCTCGGCCGCTCCCCCCTCCCTCCCCTCCCGTCCCCTCCCCCCCGGTGCCCGCGGTGGCGGCGGCGGCGGTGTGTCACGGCGCCATTGCTCTGCCTCCCCCAGCTCTGCACCATGTCAGGGAGGAGAAGCGGCTTGGGGTCCCATAAGGGCAACAGCCGCCCGCGGACCAAGAAAAGGAGAAAGAGGGAGAGGAGGAGGAGGAGGAGGTGGGGGGCAATGAGGAGGTGGAGAAGAGGAAGGGAGGCAGCCGGGACAGGGTGTGGGAGGGGAAGGGAACCGCACAGTGGCAGCGACTGCCTCCTCCCTTCACCCGCCTCAACTTTTTTTGTGCCGCTCCTAGAGGCGCCGGTCGTCCAGGCCCGCACCCTGATCCCTCTGGTCCAGCCCCCGAACCCATTCGAGGAAGAAGCACCACACAGTTGGGACCCCTCTCCCGGGAGCAGCCCCGCTCCTCACTCCGCCAGAGCAAACTTAGCGGGGCGGCCACCCCCACAGCCATTTTACCCCGGGAACTGGAGATGGGGTGGGAGGAGAGAAAAAGAAAAGAAAACAGACAGCAGCGGTTCCCGCTGCTGAAGCTTCTCCTTCGCCGCCCCCGTCCCCACCCCCACCCCCAAACCTCTAAGTGCACCGGGACTCCGGGCAGCAGCACCAGCTGCTATTACCGCTTTGCCCATTCAATAGCCCCCGCTCTTCTTCTCCCCACCTACCAACTGCGGCTCAAGTACGCGCTGTCAGCTCTCGATCCCCCCCAGCCACACTGACCCCAGCGGGCCCCCGTCCGGGCAGCACCACTCCTGGCCGCCGCGGCAGTTCCTGCGCCCAGTCCCCCGCTCGCCCCGATTTACTGCCACAATCCACCAAATAACAAGCTGTTGAGCAGACTCGCTCCTACACGAACTCCTATTGGTCCCTCATGACGATGGAGCACCCGTCCGCGCTCCTCATTGGAGCTCGCTACCCGCCGTCCCGATTGGATGTAACGCCTTGAGTGCACCGATTGGTAAGAAAAGCAGCAGGTAGGAAATGTCCCACTTATGATTGGCTACGCGAAGACACAAACATTATTGGAGGAGTTGGGAATTGAGTCAGTAGATCCTGAGAAATGATTGGTGAGGATGACTCCGGATGTGCTTGACTGAACACTGATTGGTGAACTCGGGGGTCAGGAAGAGCGGCCCAGAGCGGCGATTGGCGGCAGGTGTCCCATGGAAACGGAACTCATAGCTGCGGAGAGGGGCTTGCACCGGGGGCGGGGCAGGGGCTATACAAGGCGCCTGCGCTAGATCCTGTTCTCGGCGCCATTTTGTCTCGGCAGCGGTGGCGGTAGCTCTTTCCCATTTTAAGCTTCGCGAGGAGAGGAGTGGAGTCTTTACCCGGTTGATTCGTTCTTGTGGACTAGGCGTTCACCTTCCGTCCCGGGTGAGAGCATAGTGAGTGACTGAACAAATCTGGGTTCCACCCACAAAGGTCAATTGAAGGCTGCGGTTGCCTGACTGGGGAGGGGGGGGGGTTAGGGGATGGCGCAGCAATAGCGGCACCACACCGGAAGTGAGGGGGCCTCGCGGCAGCCGCGACGAAGTAAGTTCCTCGCTGTGAGAACGAAAAGGGAGGGGGTGGGGAGGGAGGGAGGGAAGGAACTAGGCCTTCTCTCCCGCCGGAGAAGGGGGGTGGGGTTTTGCTACCTCTCCTCTAGCTGGGTTGTCCCTTCTCTTGGGTAAAGGAGGGGTGTGCTCGACTCTGGCGCTCCCTGTCCCACACGCCCCTCACTCATCTCGTGTTGCTTTGCGACCATGATTGCAGAGGCCGTGATTTTGACTTTTTAAACATGAAAAAAGTTATTTTTGCCAGGCCCCCCTGCCTAGATAGAGGGCGTTTCCACTTTATGTGGAAGCTGGAGAATCCGAAGAAGGCCCTGGGTCTCAGGATTCAGCAATTCTCCTTTCCGCTTTGCCATAATAGTTGCTAGCCCAAGGTCACGCTGTGATTCCTTTTCGATTTTAACCGTGATTCGCTTTTAAAATGAAGATAATTTTTGACAGCCCTCCGATAACTTGTCTGAGGAGTACGTTGCTCGTTTATTAAGCAGTTCTGTAATGTCTGTTAAATGAAAAAACTTTGGTTTAAACTTAATAGAATATTAACTGGACCACAGTAGTTGTTAAAGTCTTAAACCTGAGATTCAGTTGGGGATGAGATTTTTAACTCGAACTGGATTTTCAATTTTAATTAGGGGGGAAAATACTCATTTCAACTATTCATCTAATAGATAAAGTGTATATTTCCCCCCATAATTGAGTAACTTTTTAATGTAAAGAGACGTACTAAAATTGTATTGGCTAAAATTTTAAAAAGTTGACTTCTAGGACGTTCACACCCACTCTTCTCCCAATATCCCTAGTTGATTTTAAACTCTTTTAGAAGCATAAAATTTTGTGAGATACAAGTGTTTAAGTTTACTTCTCTAAATTATTATTTTGCAGTTTTATTGTAAAAAGTGTAGATTGGGTGAACTTCAGAACCTTTGAAGATTGTTGCAGAGGTGAGTATATAATCCTGGATATGTTTAGAATGGGGAAGGAGTAGAGAGAAGACTTAGTGATGGATTTTCATGTTTAGTCAGAAATCCTTTGAGGTAGATTGTGATGTATTGTTGAAAGAATAGTGAGGATAGATGTTGTACTTTTGTTTAATAGGCAAAGATGAGGTTGCTTTATGGGATGGAGAATTGGATGTGGAAACTATAGCAAAAGTTAGCGTAGAAATGAATTTGGAGGATCTTAAGTAGAATGATTTGACTAAGGATTTGTGTAGAGGAGGTAGTGGAAAGTGAAGCTGGAAAGGTAGGATAGAAGCCAGATAATAGAGAATCTTTGAGTTTCAGATCAGAACTTTAAACAGAGGGTTAAATAAAATACCATCCTCAAAGTGATACTTCAGGCAGATGGTCCATTGGCATCCAGAGAGGTTAGAGTCTGAAAACTAAGTGACAAGTTAGAAAACCAGACATAAGACTGGATCAAGAAATGATCAGGAAATCTGGGAAAGAGACATTTGCAAGAACAATTAAACTGCAACAAAACAAGATTTTGAGCTTGGATGCTTTGAGAAAATAATAATTCTCTTTACAGTTTTAGCTTCTATTTGGACTTTATTTGTGTTTTATCTTTTAGTATGAATAGAATCTCTTAATTTGTTTTCTATGGGTTTTGTTTGTTGTTGTTTTTCAGTGAAACCAAAACTAATCACAGGAACAGAAAATTTTTTTTAACTGTAGCTCTGCTTTCTTTGCATAGCTTATATGCATTGTGACTTATTAATGCACATATTTAATATCATTAATCTTCTCAAGTATATTTTCTTTTTTGTTCCTCCACTCTAAAAAACTTCTGTAGCCCAGTCAAAGAATGTTAATTCAATGTTAATAGCAAAGTATTAATATTAATTAGAAGAAACTACAAATGCCACTTTCTATTTCCCCTTCATTCATGTTCATTCAGCAGCTGTTAACTGTGCTGAGTACTGAGTTGATTATAAAATTTGATCGCATAAATGTCTTTTAACTTTTCTCTTTAAGTAGGAGTTCATGTCTTAACACGTTGAAACTCCCATTTTTGCCTCTGGTACAAAAAACATATTAATATCGTATCTTTGCTTTTCTTATGTACCCATCAGGAATCCCTTCTTCAGCAGAAGCTATATTTTTACTAAGTTGTAGTCTTGCCTACCAAAATCAGTTATGATGTCATAAGTAGTAATGAAATTTTTAGCATTAGAACTTAGCAAAGAAGTCCTAAATTAATTTTTTTAATAATGCTGTAAAATATTGACATTTCCATGATATAGTGGTTTTTAGAGATGACTAAATTTTTAGTGTTATCTTAGATACTTTCTAGTAGCTATGTGATCCTGCTTAAACATTTAAATGCTTACCAAGTTGTCAGACTGTGCTAGATGTTGGGAATATAAGAAGTTTCATCTCTGAAGCTCTGTTTCTTGATTAGTAAAATGGGGATGATACTTGCATTATGCCATGGTGTTTTTGTGAGTAAAGTGCTTTACAATTCTTAAAAGTGTTCCATGTATAGGAATTAGGTTCTGCATAGATAGCTAGTATGTCATGGGACATAGCAAATTAGGTATTGTACATGGTCTTCAGATCCCAGACTTGAGCCTTTTAAAAATCTTTTTAGTAAAAGGAGAATTTTCTTCTACTTCTATTAGGGAATTTATTGATGCTTAACATATTTCTTGGGATTCATTGGAGGTGCATGGTTTACTTCTTCTTTATCAATCTAAGGTTGATTTCTTCTCTCTTCAGAGTACACATTAGAAAATTTGGGCACTTGTGAAGTACCATTGTGAAATGACATTTGAGGGACTTTCTAGGAAAAACAAAAATAGCATGAATCAATTAAGTTAATTTTTTTCTCTTTATTTGCATAAATAAATTTTAAAGGACCTTTTAGAAATCTTTTTTTAAAAAATATGAATAATCTCTTTTCCTCGTGTTATACATCATTTTCATTTCTAAGTATCACAACTTAAAAATGTAAAGACATTGAGCATTAGTTTATATCCAGATATCATATTTAGTTCTCATCTGTATGAAATAAAAAATCTTGCATTTTTTACAAAACTATGCAACTGAGAACAACATCCTGTTATTATATCTCAAACTTGTGTTTAGAGCCAGACTGATCTGCTAAGAGCTGTGTGGAAACCAAAGTAGGATAAAGGGTAAAGGTTATAGCTAAGAGCAAAGTGATTAATTACTTTATGAATATTAACTTCTTCACCTTTGGGTGGGGTTGGGCATCCATCTGAACATGTGATATATTGGGGGGGGGGAGACATGTTAAGGAATGTATATTGTAAGTGGGACTGGAAAGTCTTTTTAATTTCACTATTCCCCAGCCAATAGGATAATAGAGAGACTCTCTGTGTCTCAAATATGATAAAAAAAAAATTTGATCTCATTTCTGTAAGATGTGTCTATTTGTGGACAGCATACCCTCCTGCAGGAATGTATTAAAACTTTGTTAACTTCACTCACCCTGGAGCCAGTTCTGTTTTCATCCTAGATAATGGCATTTTTTACAACCTGGTGGCTTGTCCAGGATTCAAAGCATCAGATCAGAGACCAACCACCTGAAAGCAAAATGGGTGCCCCTGCTGATTTTCAGCGACTTCGTAGTCTGGTTGTGATCCTTCTTCCCCTTAACCTTGAATCCTGAGAATTTGGCTTTCTGAAAAGGGTGACTAAACTAGTGAAAAAGGAAGGGGCAGCCAACCTATGGAAGTCTGTGCACAGAGCAAGGTAAGAAAATTGGGGATTTAAGTAGTGACATGCTACCTAAAATCCTGAATTGTAATTAGAAGATAGAATGGAGAAAAAGGGAAAAATAATCCTTCCCAATAGCCCATTAAGGAGGATATTAATGTACTGAGAGGACACAGAATCCTCTGACACCCATCACCTAATCACAACTAGATATAGAATTAAACTACAAACAAGTAGTTGTAAAGATCTCATAACTAACGACAGAAGAGGAAAACCAAATTGATTCTATTGTATGGGTGATGGATAGGAGTAAGCAAGGATTGTGCTATCTCCCCCATTAAGGTCCAGCTGAAAAAGGAAGGGGAAGTAATATGTATAAGGCAATTCCTAGTACCTGCCAAAGGCAGGCAAGGATTGTAGCTAGTGATTAATGAACTGCTTGAAACCTAAAAGTCTTCGTTCAGTTACCCCCATCTTAACAGTTTGGAAAGCAAATAGAACACACAGGTTGACCCAGTACCTAAGAGTCATAAATAAAATAGTTTAGAGTAGGTATCCAGTGGTACCCAACCCATTATACTCTTAGTAGGATCCCCACTTCTCACACATGGTTCACTGTAGTGGACCTTAAAGATGCCCCTTAGAAAAAGAAAGTAGAGATGATTTTTGCATTTATTTGGGAACATCCTGACACTTGGAGGAGACAACAGTATAGCTGGAAAGTACTTTCCCAAGGGTTTACGAGTCCCTAACCTAATTTGGCCAGATCTTGGAAAAGCTGCTAGAAAAACTCACTCCTAAGGGAATGGTACTTCTCCAGTATGTGAATAACATTCTTCTCTAGGGAGAAAAGGGAGGAAGTGACAGAAGCAATTATAACTATTAAATTTTCTGGGAAAACAAGGTTTGAGAATATCCAAGAAAAAATTACAAGTAGAAAAGGAGGTGAAGTGTTTAGGACATTTGATTAGTGAAGGAACAATTAAAGGAATAAAAGGAATTATTGAGCTCCTACTTCCTCAAACCAAAAGAAAAAAATTCTGGGACTAATTGGATGTTGTAGATTGTGGATTGACTCTTAAAACTTAATTGACCAAGCAGCTGTACCAGATATGGACAGAGGAAGAAAAGACCTTGATAAAGGAAGTAAATCAAGCCCCTGACTGAAGTTTCAGTGCTAGCATTACCTAATGTAGACAGATCTTTCCATTTGTTCATCATAGTTGATCAAGTTGCAGTCATTGGGTTGTAGACTCAGTTGTGGACAGGGAAGAGACAACTAGTAGCCTTTCTATCTGAACTTCTGGACCTAGTCTCTGGGGACTGATCAGAATGTGTACAAGGAGGTAATGGGGGAAAGGGAAGGAGAAGTGGAAAATTAACTTTTTGGAGGCGCTTTAGTGGTTAGTAACCCTCCACCTCCATCAGGGGAGGAAGATCTTGACTCAAAGGGCAGGAAGATGCTTAATAGATTCCTGAATCTTGAACCATGAAGCAGTTTTAATGGGAAAAGATAGTTTGGTTCTCAGAACTGATTCTAGTGTAAATCCTGCCTTATTTCTATGAAAGGGGGATACGGAGCATTCTGACTAAGAACATGACTATTTAGATGAGGTAGTTCTTCAAGCTAGAGTTTGACCTAATCACTTTTTCCAAAGGGTGTGTATATATATATATATATATATATATGCTCTTTATTATGGGTCATCCACTTATAAATGGGAAATGTTGCAGTGGATATACTATTGTGGAGGGGGACATGGGGATTCTCTAAGAAACCAAGTATTTGCCTGACAATTGGTTAGCCTAAATCTGTGAATAGTATGAGTTGATTTGGGCCCTAAAATTATTAAAAGGAAAGGAAGGTAACTCTAAATATGCATATGGACTAGTGCATACTTTGGGGAAAATTTGGTATGAAAGAGGATTAAATGCATGAGGCTCTAGTGAAGCAAGTACTTGAGAATTTGCTTGTCCCTGCAGAAATTGTAGTAGCCTATGTGAAAGGATAGAAAGAAAATTCCTTAGAAACCAGAAAGAACAGGCTGGCAGACGAGGCAACTAAAGAAGTAGCTGTCTCTTACAAGAAAAAGAAATTGTGCTCTTCTCTTCCATTGTCAAGGTGGAGATTGTACCAATATTTGCAAAAGAGGAAAAGAAGCTCCAGGATTTAGGAACACTGGAAGCATTGAAGGAGAGAAATAGCTTTTCCCCAATGGGAAAGAGAAATGCTAATTAGATCATTGGCTAGAGAAGTACTGTGGATTTTGCTTCAAGCAACCCTTGGGGAGCTCAAGCTATGTGTGATTTATTTTTAAGGAATTATTGATGTAGGGGAATATATACAATAGTTAAATAGATTTGTGAGAGTTGTTTGATATGTCAAAAGGTCAACAAGGTTTTGAGAGAGAATTCCAGGAAGGGAGAGTCTCTGGCCCTTCCAAAGTATTCGGGTAGATCTTGTTGAAATGGCTCCAATTGGAAGATTAAATTCATAAGAGTAGATCATTTCACTAGATGAGTAGAAGCTTATCCTCTAAACACTGCAACAGCTTCAGGATTGAGCAAAGTTGTTAAATAAATCATTCCTCCTAATGGGATGGTGGAAATATTGAATCAGATAATGGAACTCACTTCACTTCAAAAATACTACGAGGAATTATTCAAGGGCTAGGGATTAATTGGCATTTCTACCTGCTGGCATCCTCCTTTAGGAAGAGTAGAAAAGAGGAATAAAATCCTAAAGAGACAGATGACTAAGCTTATAATTGAGACTAAGTATTTACCTATAGCATTACTTAGAATTAGGATGGTTCCTAGAAGGAATATTGGATTATCTCCCTATGAATTGTTTGAATTACTCTACATGGGGAACAAAAAAGACCTTCCCAAATTTAAATCAAAGGATAAATTTTTGAGGATTTAAGTACTAGTAGTTTCTTCTTCCCTTTCTGCCTTTAGGGAAAAAGGTTTGCCTTAAGCAAACTACTCATCTTCAATTTACTGTCCACCATTATCAGGCTATGATGAAGTCCTAATTTAAGTCCTGGAAAGACTCTAAAACTACAACCAGAATATAAAGGAATATTCCAAGTACTACTGATAACCGAAACAGCTGTCCAAACTGCTGAAAAGGAATGGACTCATTAAACCAGAGTGAAAGGACTAATAAAACCAACAGGAGAATGGACAGGTAAAGACACTCCTTAGTTTTTAAAGGTGATAATAAAGAGGAATACTTAAGAATGAATGAGGAAATTGGACTCAGCATCTTTAGACTAAGTACAATTATAGTATTGCTGATGATTGTATTCTCTGAATGTTTGATATAAGAAGGTGGTCAATCTGAGAAATATGTGAGGTTAAAAGAATAAAAAACAGGACACCGGAGTAGTGGATGAAGGACTGAATACAATTTTGTTATTGGTCTTTATTATTTGAGTTAACAGCAAAAACAATGGTGGGGTCTTTTTAATCTTTTAAGTGCCATTCTACTTGGGTTCATTCACCTGGCACCAGTTTTGATACCTCCCTCTCCCAATTAATTCATATGGCTAATAGAGACAGTGGCTGCAGCCTTTCACATGTTTAGCTGCTGGATCTATGAATGTCCTGAAGCCACAGAAAGTTGGCCTTTTGTTCCTGTATCCCTGAGTTTGGCCTGGATACTCAGTAACTGACCCGAGGTTAGGAACATAACAGGCTTTGGGGGCTCAACAGGAAAAACAGTTGGCTACTAGCACCTCAGTTGCTGGCAAACATTGCCTGAACCAGACTGTGTATTGAGTCAGTTTTTGGGAGAAAATAGCTATGAGTGGACATATTCAGGAAGGCCAAGAAATGATATGGTGAAGTGTATAACCTCTTTGAGCTTATGGAATAATACATATGTGAAATTCCAAAACTATAGCCTGTCGAGGTGTTAGCCCCAAACTCTTGAATGTTGTGAATATATTCTGATAGGAGGAAATTCTAAATATTCTTATTATAAAGGAGATAGGAAGATAGCTGAGTGTCAGTGTGCTAATCAAGCTATAGTGTTTTCTTTTCTTCCATTCCTTAAATAGTGTGGGGGTAAATGAAACTTACCAAGCAATATATTTCAACTCATTTTGGAGCTTAATAGACCAAAGCAATAACTTGTATAAAAAAATGTGAATAGAAGAGAAAACAACAATTACAGAGATGGATCTATATTCCAAATAATTCTATTAGAGACCATTGGGAAATAAGGATTCCCACTACTATCCTCTCAGTAGCAATGAGTTCAGTATTCATTATCAAGAGCAGCCTGCACTGAAAAGACATTTGAATCTGGTCTAATGGAAGATATACATCTTCCTATTAACTGGACTGGAATTTGTTATATAGTAATAAAAAGACCCACTTTTTTTTGGTAGAAAAATGAGAATTCCAATTAGGAGTTCCCCTTTTGAAAATTTAGGGAGAAAGAAAAGATCAGCGGATACCAGCCTTACCAATACTACAAATGCTAAGAGTTGGGGAAATAAGTGGTCCCCAGAAAGAATTATTCAAATTTATAGATGACCCACTTGGGCCAAGATGGAAGCTAGGGATATAGAACCCCTATTTATCTTTTGAATAGTTTGATTCAGGTAGAATCAGTGGTGGGAATTATCACAAGCCAAATGACTTAAGACCTTAGTTGGCAGATCAGACAAGAGAAGCAGACTTGCAGCATAGACTGGTGTAGGTCTACTTACTAGCACAAGACGGGGGAATGTAGAAAATGAAACATTTCAAATTGTTGTTTAAAAATTGATGATAGTGGTAAAGTTGTAAAAGAAATTGCTAAAATTAAAAAAAAAAAAACCAAACATGTTTTTTTCAAACCTGGGAAGGGATATTTGGTTCTAATTGACTTAGATCATAATACTCCTTGCCTTAGGTAGATTATTGTTTATATTATGCTTGATCTCTTGCATTATGAGGTTAATTACTAGTACTATGGAACATATGAGTTTGATTAAGGTAACTAATCAACAGAATCATGTCCAAATGACGGTTTTGAGGAGAGTAAATTTCCTGAACCAGTGATGGTGAATATGACCAGTTACTAAAGAAATATGAAAAACAAATTAGGAAAATGAAAATGTGGAAGCACAATAAGTATTAAGTAGAAGGGGGGAGGAAATGTAAAATATAAAATCTTGTTTCCACAAAACTATCCAAGTGAGAGCAACTTCCTGTTATTACTGTATCTTGAACTTGCTGTTAGGACCATACCAAATCAACTAAGAACTGTGTGGAAACCAAAATAGGGTAAATGTTATAGCTAAATTCGTTTGTCAATATTAATTTCTCTGTCTCTGGCTGAATTTGGGTAGCCATTTTCTGAACGTGTGGCATATGTGGCAGGAGGAGGAACATATTAAGGAATGTATGTTGTAGAAGGACCAGGAAGGTCTTAATTCCGTCATCCCTAGCCAATAGGGTAATGAAGGAGAGACCCTGCTTAACTGAAATAGGACAAAAAGTTTAATCTTGCTTAAAGTGTGTGTCGGTTTTTGGACAACATACCCACTTCCAGTAGAAACATAATACAATTTTTCTTCACTTATCCGGGAGCCAGTTTTGTTTTCATCCTAGACATGGTGAAACATTTGTATTCTAATTTCTAGCAGAATGTAGGGTTAGAAAATCTTTTGAAGAATTTTTCAGTGATTTACCAATTCACCTGAAAGTGCCTTATTTTCATATATATTTTAAAGATTTTTCAAGTATCCTGATAAAGTAGACTTAGAGTTTTTATGAGGATACAAATACTGTGCTGAGGATAAAGTGCATGATGTTATTATATGCTCATAGAGTTAGAACTGCACAGTATTTCAGCAGTGTCATGCTCTAAACCATCCCCCCTCATTTTAAAGAGAAAGACTGAGGAAGGTTTTGATTTGTGTAAGATGAGGCAATAGTAAACATCAGCTGAGATCTACTGACTCCACGCCTTTCATACCCTATAAACAGTTAGATTTCAGTGTTATGAATAAGCTGAATCTTATAAAATGATTTTTATGTTTCACTATGAGAAAGACTAGGCAGCAGCATTCTTTTAATAAATTTCCAGTGAGGGCTAGAAAGTTCTTTATTTGTGAAATGAGTTATTAAAAATTATATTTTGTTAAAATGTTTTAAAAACCTATTTAGACTCTTAAGTTCTATTAACTTAATTAAACATTTTAGAAATAAGAAATTCTTTATCTTTCAGATGTATCCTGAACATTTGTGGGGGAAAGTTATCAAAGGCTATTAGCCCTTAAATCTGGATCTATCTTCATACTGTTTCTTGGAATGTTTCTGGTAGGTGGTGATAAAAAAAAAAAAAAAAAAAAAAAACAGTATAAGAAATTTTAGTTTTTAATATTGTGGTGACAGGAAAATGATGTTAAGAAGTGAATTTAAGAGCAGTAGTGGATTTCAAATATTTCCCAATGAATCGTTTTATCTCTAAAGAAAACTAAATTATAAGTTAATTTCTAACCAGATGAAAATTACTTATTGCTGCAATTTTTTCTCTTTTGAATTGCATAATCACTTGAATTTATAAACCTCAATTTTCTTTTATGGCCACGCCTAAAAAACAAATACATATCAAATTGTGAGGCAAGTAAATATTTTGTAGCAAATTAATAACATTAGGGCATTTAAAATGTTGTTGTATACAAAGCAATAATAGCCCAGGTATTCTGGAGCATACAAAGAAATGGGAAAGCCTGTGATATAATTGGGAAGATGAGATATAAAAATGCTTTAAAATTCCTGTTATATAAATAATTATATAAGATTTCAATGGAAGCAGTATTGCAAGGTAATAATTATCAGATTTTACAGTCGCATAAACAATATTAGAAGAGTCAGAAGGATTTGGCAGTAAATGCTTTGTAAAGAGAGTGAGATCAGAAGTTGATCTCGAAAGGCATGACATTTGAATAGGCACGGGAGAATGGAATAAAATGAGCAAAAACTTGAGAGAAGATTAATCCAGAGAGTAAGTAAATCAGTTTCAGTAGAGTGGAGATTTTGGGAAGCAAATAGACATTGGGCCTAGAAATATAATTTGGGGGCAGGTTTTGTTTTGTTTTGTTTTGTTTTTAAGTAGTGGAAAGCCTTTGAAAGATAGTGTTGTACAGCAAGGGTGACAGGAATAAAATAGGTTGTTGGAAGAGTTGTTGAGTATCTAGGGTGGAAGGTCTGGATAGAAGAGTTGATGGAAGGCAGACTAGTGCATAAACTGTTGTAGTATAGTTATAAATTGATACGTTTCTGGCTTAGGATGGTGACAGAGGAAAAGAAATAAACAGAAACTAGAAGGGAAATATCAGTTAGGAGTGGGTTGATGTCTTGCTCTTCAGGGATTGTGAAATGGAAGAGTAGAAGATTGATTTTAAGTTTGGACGCTGGGGCACTGGAATTTGGGATTAGCTTATTAATAAAGTTGACTTTTCTTTTTGATACATTTAACTTGAGGTGATGGTGAGCATCTTAGCTATAATATTCAAGCAATTGAAATTGTATGACCAGTGCTAAGGATAGAAGTCCGGGCTAGAAATTAAAATGTGGATTTCGTCTGTATTGTGGCATTTGTTGTGAAAGTGGTTTTCATATGAAATCATAGAAGTAAGACTTCAGATCTGAGAATGACCTTATAGATCATCTAGTCCAATCTTGGATTCACTCCTGCCCAAATCCATACCTTTTACAAATAAAGGTAAAGTTCCGGAGGTTAAAAAGTTAAGCTTGTAACGAAATGACTTGACACCAAAAGCATATCTGTTTTGTCAGTTGATGCCAACTGTTTTAGACATTTGAAACTCAGACTTAGATATTTTTACTTCATATTTCATGACTTCCATATATTTGTTTTTAGTCAGTAAACATTGTGTCTATTATTTGTCAGACATTGTGCTGAGGATACAAAGGAAAATAAATGATGGCCCCTGCCCTTGAGAATCTCAGGACCTAATGGGGGAGCCATTAAGGGAATATTACTACGTACAAATAAGCTTTATGCAGGATAAACTGGAAATGATTAAGAAATTGAAGTCTCCTAAATTAACAGAGATTGAACAAGGTTCATGTAAAAAGTGAGATTTTAATTGGGGATTGAAACCCAGGAGGCAGAGGCAAAATTCTTTATCATCTTAAAGCTTTTTCAGATAACCCAAGAAATTAAATTTGTAGTCTGTAAGACCAGATGTGTCAAATGGTGAACAATAACTTGAACATCATATTTTTGATTATTTCATTTAGTATGAGAAAAAATATTCCTATATTTATTTCTGTTTGGGTCATTTTTTTATCCATATCAGTTGAATTTGTCAAATATTTATTAACCTTATGAATAATAATAATAGAGTAAAACAATTTTTTCTTTACATGTAGCTTCTACTCAGCACCAAAGAAATGTTTTAAATTCTGACTTTGTCATATTTTCAGAATGTACAGTTTGGTTGTCATAATACTATAATTTTGTTTGCATCTTTATTGATAAAATGCCTGACAAGCAGATTTTAGAACTGATAAGTAATACTCCATTTTTCTCATCTGATGGTAGTGAATTAGATAGTGCTAAAATTGAAGTGATTAAGGCAGATTTAGAGAGAGCATCAGTCTTGATTCCAGCAACGATGGATATAGAAGGAATTATAGCTGAGAGTCTAAATGGTAATGAGCAATGTAGTTCTCTGCAGAGCCACATTGATAAGTAAAAGAGATGAAGTACCACAATGTTTGAAATAGTGAAGATGAGTTTTTCTTGATATTGTCATGCTCAATCAATGGGGAGGATGCTTGCAGCTGTCTTAGATGTGACTATATGGTATATTCTACAATTCATATTATCAAGAAGAGTGCTGATTCCTTCTTTTTGAATTTTATGAATCACTGCTTAAAACATTCAGAAATGCACCACTGCTGAGGGCCAGCAAATAAAAATAAAAATGCTAAATGGCCTGTTAGGTGAATTAGGAAAGTACAGTGATCTTTGCATTGCTTGTGGCAGTATCGCTGGAAGAACTCTGCCTATATGTATGTAAACTAGCTTCTGAGGTGGACTTTGTTGAATAAAACAATCCTGTGTGATTGATTCCTGGATATGATAATGTATCTTTAACATGAAAACTAAGAAGACGACAAATTTGTTTCAGGACAAGTTTTAGCTAGTATCCTTACTATGGAATTATTTTTTTAAAAAATTGTTAAAAGGCATTTTTTCCTGATATATACATATTAGTTGATGAGCTGTTGCTGCCTTTTGAGGCATGGTGTAAATTTGCTCAAAGCAGGAAATTTTTGGTTAACAAACTAGACAAAATTTTCCTTTAAATTTTGGTTCACAGTATACTCTGGAAAGAAATAGTTATTTAGTGATTCCCATATTTGGGGGAAAGATGTTAGAAACAATGATACCGGTGTACCCACAGATAAGAATTTTGCAACTCATGAAACCACTGTTAACAAAAGCTATAATGTAATCTGTAGCAGTTGTCTTATTGTATCCCTTGATCTTTCCTTGAGACTCAGAAAGCCAAGGTGCTACATAGTTGGCACAGTTTGTTACAGCAGAGAACTTCCAGAAATAACATAAACATATAAACCATTAAACAAAACTGGTTTTAAAATCTGCCATGTAAAAAAGCCTGTTGCTGTTCTGGGGTTTTGTTGTTGTTGTTGTTTGTTTGTTTTTTAAAGCACTTGTTCTTGACCAAATGGCAAAGTCTTACTAAATGAAAGAAATAGATATGTTTTCTAGCATGTTTTCTGAATTATTGTAGATAAGGTCATTATCAACTCCTTACTATAAAAAAGTTTGTAATTCAAACAGTTGTCAAGAATATATTCAAAAAGTGAAGAGTTTGCTGCAAATGGCAAATTAGAAATTACAGTACTGTTACAGATAGTTGAAGACAGATGCTCCATATAATTGTGACACTTAAAAGTTCTCAAAAAAGGATCAAAGATGTATGTTTTAGTTACCAGAAAAGGTTTTTCAGCAAATTGATGACAAAAAAATATGTAGAATGTGCTAGATAGGATGATTGAAGACTTCACCCTTTAAAGAATGAAGCTCAACTTAATTCTATTTTTATATTTGTCAGAGGCAGTAGGATGTTAGGCGTCAAAGCAATGGATAGTTTACGATTGGATCCTTGTTTGTGGAGGAAATGGCTTTCCCCCAGACAGTTTGTAGAACCTTTTTTTTTTTTTTTGAGAGTAATTTGTGTGCTATTTCTCTGCAACAAATTCTTGATTTTCCTTTGCACATTGAAGGGAGAAGCAATAGTGCCATCTTCTAGAGTAGTTTTTATGGATTTGAAAGTCCATAAAGAGGATCTAGCAATTAATTTTAGATGATCTTTAAATTTGGATGCAAAAAAAATTACTTTTTTTGCTAGTTTATCTGAAATAAAGTATTTCAGTTATTCATAAACATTCTGAGGATTCATAGGTTTCACCATTCATCATATTGCCAGAAGGGTCCATTACACAAAAAAAGGTTTAAGAAACCTTGCCCTAGTGGGATACAGGTCTAGAACAAATATACTCTGCCACATTCTTCCATTTTTAATTAGATGAAATTAGGTTAACATGAAAATCTAGGATAGCCTTAAAATGAAAAGAAAAAGGTCACAAAAGGGCCATAAGTAGTTTGAGTGATTTTGTGTAAAAGCAAAAGGAAACAGAGAATCCTTTGCTTCTGTGATGAGATCTACAGATAAGACTCAAGTTTGTTTTTGTTTGTTTTTTTAATCTGTTAGCAGGTGGTTTTTTGATTGTCTTAAGAGCACCTAGGAATACCCTGCAACTTATATCAGTCCCCAAAATGGGCTACTAAAATTCAAGATACATCAGAGGATCTGTATCTCATCAAAGCCATAGCTAAGATTTTCTACCTGTGTTTATTTTTACTAAGTAGCCAGAAAACTTAGAGAAATGAAGGTATTTAATTATAACCCTTATTACTTAATGATGTTATTGAGGAAACATGAGGTCCTGGAAGTAACCATGACAGGCTAGTAGATTTTGCCCAGAGTTCATAGGATCTGAGATGATTAAACAAGTTTAATGTATTGGACAAGGGTTCTGGGGAAAAGGAGGACACAGGGGATCCATCCTAATCAATCATGAATAGGAGTTGGATTGCACAGAAGAGTGTTGCTCCCTGCCCCTGTTTCTAAGGACTTTTGCAAAGTGCTATTATTGATGATGCTATTCAGAGCTGACAAATTAAATCTGAGACTTGGAAATGGGAGTAAGTTGGGTGAGATTGAACAGCTGTAGTTCCTTTCTGACTATTAAAAGGAACATAATTCATAAGACTTCGTTTTCATTTTGGTCACCAAATGATTTATTTTTGTTTTCCACTTAACCAGAAGAGAGGGAAGCAATTTTTAACTTCTTAACTTAACAAAAATAGAGTTCAATCTTTCTGCTTTCTGTTATCTTTTTTTGCTAAAAACAAACAAAATAGTGAATTATCTACCATGACTGATGTTATTAATGACAGTGTCCAGGGAAAGATTGGGAGAAAAGAGTTTTTGATCTTAAAGAGAGAAGGGATTTTTTTTATCATTTAGAATCTAAGGTTAAAGATGGGGAAGTCCTGAATTCTCATGATAGAGAAAAAGCATTTAAATGAAACGAGCTCATCTGTTTTATTAAATCCAGTATTATTATATATGGTACTCCACTTTCACATGAGGACATGTTGCATATAGCCCAAGTCTTATATATTCAGGAGCTTTCTTTACATAAGAGCTCAGAACAAAAACCAGAAATAAACCATTTCCCATATAATCCTGAGGCATATCTTCTCATGAACAGTATGGATACTAACAGAAAAGTCTACACATTTGTGGGACATCTCTAAAGCCACTGATGTCAACTGTTCTATTCCCCTTTTGTTACCCATTTTTGGGGTTAAGTGACTTTCCCAGGGAGCACACAGCTAAGAAGAGTTAAGTGTTTTGAAGCCATATTTGAACTTAGTACATCATGTAGTTCCTGGAGTCAAGAGGATCTATCTACTTTGGTATCGAGCTGCCCCTCTTCTGATGTTTTCTTGGCAAAGTACTAAAGTGCTTTGCCTGTCCTTCTCCAGCCTTATTACTGAAGCAGGCAGGGTTAAGTGACTTGTTTAAGATCATATAGTCGTGTCTGAGACCAGGTTTGAAGTTTTTGTATCCCTTGATATGAACCAATTATTTTTTTTTTTTATTATAGCTTTTTATTTAAAAGATAAATGCATGGGTAATTAACATTTCTGGATATGCATTGACATTTGCAAAACCTTTTGTCCCAATTTTTCCCTGCTTCCTCCCACCCCCTCCCCCAGATGGCAGATAGACCAATATATGTTAAATACAGTATATGTATACATATCCATACAGTTATTTTGCTGCACAAAGAAATTCAGACTTTGAAATAATGGACAATTAACCTGTGAAGGAAATCAAAAATGCAGGCAGACAAAAATAGAGGAATGGGAATTCTATGTAGTGGTTCACACTCATTTTCCAAAGTTTTTTCGTTGGGTGTAGCTGGTTCTATTCATTATTGTACTATTGGAACTGATTTGTGAACCAATTATTTTTGCAAACTAATCAGAACATGAAATATTTTGGTACTTTTAATAAGTAGGTACAAAACAATAAAACTTATTTTGGAAGATTTTTAGAATTGGAAAATTATATCTCCAAGTTTTAAAAATATATAGATATGAGAATTTTTAGAGATTATATACACACATTCTCTTTTAAGCAACAGAATTATTTAATGATGCAAACATTTTTAGACATAAATTTTCAGAATGCTTTGTACATATCGTGAACTTTTAAAAAAGTAAATTCCCCTGCTTTTGTAGTTCTCTCTCTTTTTTTTTTTTTAATATCCTAGATATCTAGGGAACTAATACCAACACAATTATGTAATACCAAAAGCCATTGCCTCATGGTTATATAGTCAGAGGATATGAACAAAAGGTTCTCAAGAATTGTAACTAGTAGCAGCAATCATATTTTTAAAAAAAACACCTCTAAATGATACAAAAAAGTATTAGAACAACTTTAAGATAATGGTTTACCTTGCTTATTAATTAAAACGACAAAAGATAGGAATAGTTGGTGTTGGTGGAGTTATGTAAAAATGGCTACACTAACATATTAGCAGAGCTGTGAATTTGTTTAATCATTTTGGAAAGTAGTATAGGATTATGCAAAGACGGGGACCAAAATGTCCATAGCCTTTGATCTAGCTTCTAGTTCTTTATACATACCCCAAGGAAATCAGAGGAAAAAAAAAGAATATCCTAAAAACATAAGTGATAAGATTCTGTGGGCAGATAGGGTAGGAACAATGTCTTAAGAATGCTTGAGGACCTTGTCACTCAGGAGTCAGATATGATGGGAGCAATACCTCCCATTAAATTAGTTGGGACTCATAACTAATATGAGTTATGAAGGTCCTTGTATAGCTTCCTTCCTGGTTACCTATATTCAAAAAACAAGTGCACAAGGAACTAGAAACTCCTGGGTTGTATATGATTCTTATCAGACAGATCACCATAACAAATGTTAAGGGAGAGTTGGAGATAATTTTAACTGGATAAATGTTGTATCCTTACCAAATAAATTCGCTTAGATGTTTTGTGAGCATCTCATTTTATTCCAAGCCTGAAAGACTAGTTTGTCCTGATTCAGGCTTCAGAGAGGAGGAGAGGGAGGGAGAAGGGAGAAAAAAGCAGTTTACTCATATTCATGGTATTATTTTTTTCATTTTACATATTTCTGTTATACTATGCTACTGGAAAAGATTTTGCTCAACCTATTCTCACAACCCTCCCTGATCTTATTCTGTTAACAACCCTCCCTGGTGTTATTCTGTTAATTTGAGAAATTGGAAAGTATTTTGGATCACAATGTGTTGTCAAAATTTGCTTTTGCCTGATACTTAACTTCTAAAACAACCAGGGATGTTTTGGTACTGGCTTACAGCAGGTCTCCAAAGCCGATTGTTAAATTTTATATTCTTACAATATATTATTGTATTAGATTAGAACCAAAGGCATTAAACGCTAAACACTCACAACTTATAATTATTTTACTACATTTTGCTGTTTATTGTTTTGAGATTTGGTGTCTCGGTAATCATGGAAATACTATCTAATGATGTAGTAATGTGCTTTTTGTCTCCAACTATTCAGATAGTTTGAAATTGGCCATAATAAAAATATTTAGCCATTATATTATGAATGACACAGGAAATTGTGAAAATATTCAAATATTTGAAAACATACTATTCAACAAAGAAGCCCCTCCTTTGGAATCACACCTGGTTTCCAGTGGTGTTAGGGAATTCGTTACTGAATCAGATAGTAATCAAGTATTTATGTTCTGATTTTTATAACACTGTTGTTGGTAATAGAATTACAAAAATTTCCAAACAAATAGTAAATCATGCTGACATGTTAAAGATAAAAATTGGGGGGAAATGTTTTAACTTAAAATTTGTAATTTCCAAAATAATACAAAGACATCATTGACAAATTTTGTTAACCTCTCAAGGTGGTGTCATGAATTTTACTAACATCATAATTATTTTTCAGATTTCTTTCCCTAAAATGCCAGAACATCTGAGCTTTTACTTTTATATGAAGAACATGAAAACAAGAAATTATGCTGGACCATCAAAGTCAACAGAACCAGATTTTGAATATGTTCAGTCATTGAAGAAAACCATCATCTTTTTTAAAGAAAGAAATAATCTTATTCTTCCAAATAGTTGAAATGTAAAGAACACATTTATGTTTTCAGAAAAGTACAAAGGCTTGAAATGCAAGAAAGTAAATTCAAATGTAAGGCCTGTTTAAAATTCAGCATTTAGGAATGACAACAGAAAAGTCATGTCAAGTATTTAAAGAATGAATTGTATATTTAGTGATTTCAAAAGTCATACAACTACCAACCTCTGTGGGAGAGAAGTTAGCCCCCTTACTAAAAAAGAGTTTTCAGTACTATTTACAATGTATTAAAAGGTTATAGAACTTTAATATTGAGAGAGCAATAGAATTTCAAGAAAAAGTATTAGATATGCAGGGTATTGTTTACCTACATAATATAATACCTCAAGAGTAAACACAGATGCCACAGTGGATAGTGCAATCAGGAATATGCAATCAAATCCTACCTCCTATACTTAAACTAGCTGTGTGACCCCAGGCAAGTCATTTAGTTTTGTCTCATGTAAAATAGGATAACAATGACATCTAAAGAATTTATTTGCAGCCCAATTCAGTCACCTACTAAATGGGTAATATTTATTGCTGTAAAGAATTTGTATTTTCAATACATATTTTATTTTCTTGTCTACTAAATGATTGTGGCTTAATAATACATATTTGAAAATAAACTTCATTGCAATTTTGTCCTGTAATGCTGAAAAATAAATTCGTTCAAAATTTTCCTATAAAATAAAGTTCATTTAAAAATATTTCTGGATAACATTCATTCTGTTTATCACCAATCTAATAAAAGTAAAATTTATAGCTTAAAAAATTTTAAATTATAGAAATTGGAGCAGTGTTATGGGACCAAGATGAGTAGCATGTAGTTTACTAACTGCTACATGATGAACACATACTACCTTTATTCACATTTTTCTTTTATTCTAGTTTGGCAAATCAATTATGTAACATTAATTTCTTGTAAGATCTTGCTTTAATAATTGACATTTTTGAGCCCTTTTTTATTATTTTCAACCTCCATTGTATTTAATATTGAGAAAGTACAAAAATTAATATATACCAAAAGAACTTTGAAAAATATAAAAATTGATGCTGGAAAATTTGAATCTCAAAATGAAAATTTAAATGAGAGAAGTCATTTTAATTTCATAAACAAAAGAAATGTAGTGTTTTCTTAGGAATGTTACTTGAAAATAATTCAACAGATAAGCTTAATCTTTACTAAATAGAAATGTTAAAATATTTTACAGGCCATTACTGAATCCTGCTCTATACCACACTGTCCTGAGTCAGTGGTCCATTTTCTACAATTCTGTTTCCTCAGAGGAAGCTAGGTGTGACATCAGAGCAATGGGTCTCTAATCTGGAAGACAAGTACAAATGTGGTTTCAGACACTTTCAAATTGTGTTGTTGACTATGCAATTCATTTAATTACTGTCTCAGTTAACTGTAAAATGGAGATGATTTAAAAGCACCTATCTACTTCCCTGAGTTGTTAATAGAAATAAATGAGAGGACATTGTAAAGTGCTTAGCATGATTCTTGGCACTGTAGACTCTTAAAAAATGGTTGTTTTCCCTTAACCTCAGTAAGAACATCTGAATAATGACATAGTGGGTGAGATGTTAGGCCAACTTTTAGCTAGTGTGTTGGTAAATCAATAAAAGTTCTAGAATGTATTGTTAAATGGGTGGTTAGCATACATCTATAATAGGAGTAAAATAATAGGAAATTGATCACAAGAAGCCTGCATGACTGCATCAAGAAATAACAGCTCATGACTGACTAACAAGGGAATAATTTAATCTAAAAATTAACTGATTAAATCCCCAAAGCAGTGGTTTCAAATAATTTCAGCATTACTTTGTGGGTGGATATCACCCACAAAAGAACAATTCTTCTAGTACCTCTGTTAATTCTTTTTGAAATCAAAGTCTAGGTATTAATGAAATTTGTTGACCTATTCAATTTGCAGAATTTGAAGGTAAGAAATTTCTATTTTGTCTGAACTTTTTTTTTGATGGATGACAAAAAACTACTATGATCGAGTAGTTTCAGAATTTAATACTTATTAACAAGCAGTAGTATTGAGTTACAATCTTGGGAGGAGGTCTCTAGTGAAGTTCCACATTAATCTGTCCATAATTTTGTGGTGTTTAAAGTTTTTTCCGAATCTGCCCCAATATTCCCAACCTATCAAGATCTTTTATTTGCTATCTCTGTCATTATGTTACCTCTTTCAACTTTGTATTAAGTATGCCATCTAAACATTTATCCAGATCATTAACAAAAATATTAGTCTTTTTTTTTTTTTTTTTATTATAATTTTTTTTATTGACAGAGCCCATGCCTGGGTAATTTTTTTTACATTATCCCTTGCACTCACTTCTGATTTTTCCCCTCCCTTCCTCCACTCCCTCCCCCAGATGGCAAGCAGTCCTATATAAGTTAAATATGTCACAGTGTATCCTAGATACGATATATGTGTGCAGAACTGAACAGTTCTCTTGTTGCACAGGAAGAATTGGATTCAGAAGGTAAAAATGACCTGGGAAGAAAAACAAAAATGCAAGCAGTTTACATTCATTTCCCCGTGTTCTTTCTTTGGGTGTAGCTGCTTCTGTCCTCCTTGATCAGTTGAAACTGAGTTAGATCTTCTCTTTGTTGAGAAATCCACTTCCATCAGAATACATCCTCATACAGTATCATTGTTGAGGTATATAATGATCTCCTGGTTCTGCTCATTTCACTTAGCATCAATCAGTTCATGTAAGTCTTGCCAATCTTCTCTGTATTCATCCTGCTGGTCATTTCTTACAGAACAGTAATATTCCATAACATTCATATACCACAGTTTACTCGACCATTCTCCAATTGATGGGCATCCATTCATTTTCCAGCTTCTAGCCACTACAAACAGTGCTGCCACAAACATTTTGGCACATACAGGTCCCTTTCCCTCCTTTAGTATCTCTTTGAGGTATAAGCCCAGTAAAAACACTGCTGGATCAAAGGGTGTGCACAGTTTGATAACTTTTTGAGCATAGTTCCAAATTGCTCTCCAGAATGGCTGGATGTATTCACAATTTCACCAACAATGTATCAGTGTCCTCCTTTTTCCACATCCTCTCCAACATTCTGCATTATCTTTTCCTGCCATTCTATCCAATCTGGCAGGTGTGTAGTGGTATCAGAGTTGTCTTAATTTGCATTTCTCTGATTAATAATGACTTGGAGCATATTTTCATATGGATAGAAATAGTTTCGATTTCTTCGTCTGAGAATTGTCCATATCCTTTGACCATTTATCAATTGGAGAATGGCTTGATTTCTTATAAATTAGAGTCAATTCTCTATATATCTTAGAAATGAGGCCTTTATCAGAACCTTTGACTGTAAAAATGTTTTCCCAGGTTGTTTCCCTTCTAATCTTGTCTGCATTAGTTTTGTTTGTACAAAATCTTTTCAATTTGATATAATCAAAATTTTCTCTTTTGTAGTCAGTAGTGATCTCTAGTTCTTCTTTGGTCATAAATTCCTTCCTCTTTGACAGATCTAAGAGGTAAACTATCCTATGCTCTTCCAATTTATTTACAATCTCATTCTTTATGCCTAGGTCATGAACCCATTTTGACCTTATCTTGTTGTATGGTGTTAAGTGTGGGTCAATGCCTACTTTCTACCATACTAATTTGCAATTTTCCCAGCAATTTTTGTCAAATAATGCGTTATCCCAAAAACTGGGGTCTTTGGGTTTGTCAAACACTAGATTATTAAAATATTAATACTGTCACAATTCAAAAGTACAATTTAGGAGAATGCTGGTTTGATGGAAATTCATCTGAAAAAGCTCTAATGATTGCAGTAGATTTCAAGCTTCACATAAATTAGATTAAACCTCAAAAAGTTAGTGAGCTAGTTCACAGACATAATATATGAGAAAAGGCAGTGTCCAGACCAAAGGAAGACATACTCCATCCTGATCAGACCAGTGCTGGTATATTCTATTAAGTTCTGAAACTAGATTTAGGAAGGACATTTTTTAAAAAACTTTTTGGATGGTGGTGGTTTTTTTTTTTTTTTTTTTTTGAGGCAATTGAAGTTTAGTGATTTGCCCAGAGTAACATAGCTTATATGTACTAAGTGTCCAAGGCCAAATTTGAACTCAGTTCTTCCTGAGTCCAGGGTCAGTGCTCTATCCACTGTGCCATCTAGCTGTTCCTGGAAGATTATTTTTAAGCTGAGAAACATCTAGGAGAAAAGTGGCCAGCATTATTAAGGATTCTCAAGATCAGACTATTTGAAGACTTGGTTAAACAAATAAAGGATGTAACCTGAATATGAGAAAACTTAGTTGGAAAATGGGCCATGAGAGTTTTCTGCAGATATTTAAAGGGATGTCATGTAGAAATGGTTCAATAAACATTAAGTGCCTACCATGCTAGGCATTATAAGTTATTAGGGAGACAAAAAATAGAAAACTTAGTCACTATCCTCAAGCAGTTTACAATTTAATGGGGTAGACTTTATGGAAACGTACAGATAAGTTCTCTACAGAATAAATAGGAAATAAGAGGGAAGGCTTTAAAGAGATTGGGAAAGGATTTTTTATAAGTGATAAGTATGAAAAAGTTTTTTGTGGATGTACAAAGTGGACTGTAAAAGAATGTATCAGTGATACAGTTTTAAACATATGGAATGATTTTTTTCTTATGAAATAAATTGTATTCTCTTGATAAGTACAAAATTGTTTCTTGAATTTTTTTCTTCTCATACAATATTTCATGATCCTATCAGTATTTGTCTTTTAGGATTTTCCTCTGTTCTGTATAGTATAGTATGTTGGCCAAAAAAGGTATACAGAATGTAATCGGTTTTGGGATCTGTGAAAGATTTAGAGGATTAACACTTACAAATTATTTTACAATAGAGAAAATGGAGTCTGTTTGCAAGACAATGTCATTAGATCCAAGAATAAATGTTGGAAGAAGAAAGAAAAGGACGCAACTAGGTTGTGAAGGGCTTAGAATGTCAAATCAGTATTTCCTTTTTGATCATGGAGGCGATAGTGTCACTGGACTTTATTCAAGAGGTGGCAATATCAGACATGGACTTAAGGAAGATCACTTTAATGGCTGAGTGGAGAGAATGAATTAGAGTGGGGAGAAACTAGAGGCAGGCAGACCCACCAGCAAGCTACTGCATTAATTTAGGGGTAAGATGGGGCCCTGCCTGTGATTAATAGCTTTTCGGCCTAATACTAGATGTGGGTTTTTTGCTGAATTAGATAGATCAATCTATATATATTAAATATATTGCATATAGAACTTTTAAACGGGAACGTTTTGCTTAATTCTAAAAAAGTGAGGACTATGATTTATTTATTTTTTTTGGTAGAAGGGTTTGTGAATTTATTGAAGGTTTGTTCTTTTTCTTTTCTTTTTTTTTTCTTTAATAGCCTTTTATTTACAGGTATTATATGCATGGGTAACTTTACAGCATTAACAATTGCCAAACCTCTTGTTCCAATTTTTCACCTCTTACCCCCCATCCCCTCCCCAGATGGCAGGATGACCAGTAGATGTTTAATATTTTAAAATATAAACTAGATACACAATAAGTATACATGACCAAAACGTTATTTTGCTGTACAAAAAGAATCAGACTCTGAAATATTGTACAATTAGCTTGTGAAGGAAATCAAAAATGCAGGTGGGCATAAATATAGGGATTGGGAATTCAATGTAATGGTTTTTAGTCATCTCCCAGAGTTCTTTCTTTGGGCGTAGCTGGTTCAGTTCATTACTGCTCCATTGGAAATGATTTGGTTGATCTTGTTGCTGAGGATGGCCAGGTCCATCAGAACTGGTCATCATATAATATTGTTGTTGAAGTATATAATGATCTCCTGGAGGACTATGATTTATATAAACCACATGTATATACATACACATGTGGATTGTATGCATATGTGTACATAAACATAGATGTAGACACCACACACAATTGTTGAGCCATCAATTTCAAAACGTTTATTCTGAACATTCTAATAATTGATGCTCATTTAAAAGAAAACTAGCCCAGTTTGGAAAAGATTAAACTTCATGACCATGGATTTATTCCCCCAAAGAGCCAACTTTATTGTTCTGAAGCTTGCAGAAGAAATCATAAGTGATATCCTGAGATGTCCGATGAAGTTGGACATTATTTAAGTGACGTTAAGGTGGCCTGCTAGAATAGATTCAATAATCAAATAGTACAATTTATAACTGGATTGAAGACATCTAAGATACATTGATGCAGGAAGTTGAGTAATTCCAAAAATTAGTTTAACAGTTAAATGAATGAGCTGGGCCACAGCCTTTCTTTTGGCACCATTTATATGTTAGAAATTTAAAAGGAAATTGATTTTTAACCTTCAAAACAAAAGACAAGTTTTAGGAATTAAAATATTTTTTTCATGGGAACTAAAAAAAGCAATTTGTACTGATGGAATTTATGCCTTCTGTTGAGGACAGAAATTTTCCTGCTATAATTATCCTTCCTCATGATGCTTTGTCATTGAAGCCATTTCCACAAAAACGTTTACCTGTTTAGAACACAAAGTTTGTGAAAACAGTCTCTCTGAAAAATGTGAATGGGACAATAGAATAATTCTCCTGACAAAAATGCTTTTTGACCTTTTTACTCAACTATACCAGAATTTCAAATTTAAATATATAGGAAATTTGAATTTTTTTTCCCCATCATAAATCTGCTTTCAGGATTAATAGGCAAATCAGATTTTTTGTTTTAAGGACAGGGAATAGCATTTTTTCCTATGAATTCTGTATACTTCTGTAGAATTGTTTCTAAAACCTTGCTATGACAACTAATATTCTTACTTTTTCTTAACACAACTTAACTTTTGCTTTTTTGGCAAAATGACACCAGTTAAGCCATAGATAGCCCTTACTCTTCTGAGTTAATTATGCAATACTTGTTTGTTTTTATAAATTTCAGCTTTAAAGTTTTCTTGTTATAGTTTGGAATTTAATAAATAATAATGTTTGTGTAGCATTTACTGTGTGCCAGGTACTGTGCTAAGTGCAACATATTCTCATGTGATTCTCAGAATAACCCAAGCAAGTAGGTTTTGTCCTCATTTTAAAGATGAGGGAAAGAGGCAAAGTGACTTTGGTTTCTAAGATAGGATTTGAACTTGACTCTTCCTGGGTCTAGGCTTACAATGCTATATACTTCTCCAACTAAGTAGCCAAAACATAAAGCCATTTATCTAGTCCAGTTGACTTTCATGAAAGAAACATACCAAGTAGAAGGAATCTGCCTGTGCTATTCCAGGTTCCTCTTTAGTCCTTATTAGCAAGTACCTCAGTCACCTAAAGGGCCTATGTCACAATAACCAGCATTCACTTCACTCCTTAATCCTATCATTGATAAAAAGAATAGGCAGGCCCGAGTATCCTCTGCCCTCTTCCTAATTCTAAAATACTATCAATACTCTTAGAAAGGTTGCTTCATTCTATGTTTTTCCCTATAAACTTGCTTTTCCAAAACTCACCAAACCAAAATTTCTTTTCTTTCAAAGATTTGTTCAATAATTCAATTTCCTTGCTAACATTAGGTGGATATGTAAATGAATTGTTACCTCAACTGTCAGTTCTTCGTTTTGATCCATAAGACAATGGATCCATGATCTCCAGCCAATTTACTTTTTTGTGTATGATTGTTGACTATACCTAATAACAACAGGTATCGACCCAATGAATTTTGAATGTTCCTCTACATCTCATTTTATGACTCCCAAGTACTTCTATTTGTCCTTTTTCCTTCATGCCCTCTATGTAACTAGTCCACCTTTTTCTAATGTCTTAAAGAGTTTTAAATGCCACTTTCATATATTGATTTCATTGTTAAGTAACATTTTAGAAGCATATTTACCCTCATCATGTATCCTTACCTTTTTGGTGACCCATTAAGAATTACATTGATTCCTACAGCGATGCAGTATCACCAGATATTTCACAAGTAAAATTGGGGTTCCTGAACACTATTGAACACTTTCATAAATTTAACTCTTCTTGACCCACTATCTATATGTATTATTTATCCTAGTTAATTATGTAATGGTAAACCATTTCCCTTCTTAAATGGTCAAAAGAATCATACACTGCCAAATGTTACCCATAATTATCAAAAACAGATGTTCCCTCCCCCAAAGGATACTTAATTAAGATTGAACTGAAAGTCTATTCTGTATTACCTATTCTTTTACTGCTTTTCTGTAGGCAAGATATATTCTATTAATTACTATGGAACTTTTAGTCAAGGTACAATCTTGTTGGAATTAAATTTTAATTTTGTTGCATGGGGGAAGAGGTAATCTAGCTCTCACTTTTTTGTTATGGATCTTGGGTACCCTACTGAAAGCTACAGATCCCCTCTCAGAATAATTTCAAATGCATAAAATTCTTAAAATTATAAAGAAAACACATTATATTGTAATAAAAAAATATATATATTTTCCCTAATCTAAATTCACAAACACCCTGATGGGCACATGGATTCCAAGTTAGGAATCACTGACCGAGCCATATAACAGCTGAACAACAAATATTCATTTACTTACTTGATTGTCTTGCCTGTAAAATTAGGTCAAAATCATTTGAATGACTTTCATACAGGAACACCTAGATCTTTCTTCTATTTGGACCAAGTATTGGACATCTTTTGGCAAGTATGACCCTTGTATGGTGTACACGAATACCACTTGTGAATTATTAGCTGAAACTATATGGCTATTGTCTGAGTAGAAGGGGTAACAAATCATAGGCCTAATGAACTGCCAAGGAAAAGAATTTAGAAAGCAAAAATTAAAAGTCCAGGGACAGAACCTTGAGAAACACCAACATGAAGGGCTCAAAAAAATATGCCAAATCAATGTGTAGCATTTATATCTAACTATCCCCTAATTTTGCTTGTTAAAAAACTTGAACAGGACTTCACACTGGCAGCCAACTACCAGAGTTTTCTTTATGTACTTTACTACCCACTCAAATTCAGTTTTGTTTTCTGCAGTTTCATTAGGATAGCCTCAATTGCATAGGCACTACCTACTAATAAACTATCTAGTTTTCAATGCTTTAGTACATTTTCTACTGTATTAATTTTTTCTTTCAAAAAGATTAAGTTATTGTTTCAATTTCCTTAATATTAAGTAGAAACATGAATTGGCATCAAAAGTATATTGGTTTATTTTCTTTGTAAAAATTTATCTTGAAACTTTGCTATTATATCAATATTAATTTAGAATTTTCTATTTTAAAATTGTTAAAATTTTTCTACTGGGATTTTGTGGTAAGACCTAAATGTTTCAGCCCTTAGCAGTAAAAAATTATTTAAATGCCTGAATCTAATACTAAAGGAACATCCAATCTACCTTTTTGAATTTTCTGATTTTCTTTATATCTATCAGCATGCTGGTTAGTTATTTAATAGGTATACACATAGATCTTGTTTCTTCCAGACAATAAGACTGAATGAAATATCTCAATCTTCAATTCCATTAATTATTTAATTAAAGCATACTTTTTATATTTCAAAGAAATTTTTATTTTAATTTTCCTATGGAAATTCATTACTTTTATATTTCTTGTTAGGGCTAGGAGTTAAAGATAAAACCACAATTCAAGCACAACTATTCTCAAGTCTCAGACTAAAGAAAGGAATAGTGCCCTTCTATCCTTCCTTTGAGGACTAAACCATCTGTTTGGTTCTTTCAGGGCCAAGAAAGAGGACGGAAGCAAAAGACCTTCTTGACTGCTGATGCTTTCCCTCAAAGAAAGGACAAAAATCCAAGGAAACACCCTAATACAAGGTTCTGCTTTTTTTAGATAGCCAAGGCAAAAATCACTAAGCTCTTAACTATTACCTAATTTTTACTTTAGTACTTTATAAAATGTAGTTAACATTTTCTTTCTTCCTTTGAATTAAAGTTGCCTAATAATATATTATTTATAGATTTCATTATGTTAGAGCAGTTTTGTTGGGAAGACTGATTTTGGAATCAGAACCTCTACTACTTCAGATACATACATAAAAATCATTTAACTCCTCTGGGTCTCAGTTTCCTCATATAAAATTGGGAGGGACCAAATGGACTTGTAAGGTTTCCTCCTTGTTCTAATTCTAAAACCAGGTTTCACTTTCATGGTATTATTATTACTAATCAGATTATCTCAAAAGGAAACACAGCATCAGGAAGTGATTTGCTAAATCTTTAATCTTTAGATCTCTTTAGGAGTAAAGTAGAATAACATTTTAATAGTAGACAGTCTTAATATAATTATAATATATAAAGTGTTTGCGTTTCTGTGTGTGTGTGCTTGTGTGTATGCACAACTAAGGTGCTTCACAAATTTTTTAAAGTGCTAAAATAAAAGTTTGCTAATACTGATACTTCCGTTTTTAAACTTTTAAATTAACATTCAATTATTTTAAAAATTCTAAATTTTTAGAGGGATAGCAAGACTTTTAAAAGTTTTATGTACTTTATAATATCTTACAATAAATTTTTGTGGTCATTTAAGATAAATTTTAAGTGTCTTGTATTATAAATATGCATTTAATTTTAGGTACTTCAAATTTTCTTGTAACAGGTATACTTCTGAGATAACTAAATGTTTCCATGAATATTATGCAACAATAAAAATGTTTTTAAAAAATTTATGAGTTGACTAATGGAGAAATCTGGTTTTTAACTTAAAATTTTTACATTCATTTAACTTAAAATTTTTTCATTCATTTGAGGAATCAAGCTTTTAAATTTTTTCTTGACACTTTTTACAGAGAGTCTTGTTATCTAACCCAAATTCAGAAAATATAAGGGCCTCTTAGGAAATATGTTTTAAAACAAACAATAGCAGAAAATACTTTTACAAGAAAGTGGGAAAATGATCCCACTACTTTGAATGGCTCTAGATATCTATATGGCCCTATACTAGATATCTTGAGGTATGATTTAACTTTTGCATTTTTGCAAACAAGGCCAGTTTTAGGAGTTTTGTCTTCATATTTTATTTGAGAAAAACTAAACTACCAAGTTATTTGAATATAAAGAGTTTGCTGTACCTATATAAATATTCAAAGTCCAGATACAGCAAAGTCCATTCTAGCTAAAAAAGTTGTCTTAAACTAAGCGGAAATTTCCAAAATATAGACATGTGCCAATTTCACAAAGAGTTCAGAGTTTCACTAGCTACTACAAAATTCGTGTTAGTAATACTTTCTACTGTATCTAATAACTATCCATTAGACCAAGAAAAAGGCAGGGTAGCTGAGGAAAAACATCTACAATTCTATCTTCACTTCTTTAACATGAGAGGCAGAACAGAGTTAAGTATGATAGGGGTCTTAGACAATATATTATTATGACATGTCTTATTTGAAGTTGTTTTAATTATTAGAAGAATAAAGTAAAAAAAAAAAAGTTATTTCATTTTTAATTGAACCTTCATGAGTCAATCTGCCAGAGAATGAAATAGACTACTTAATATAGTGGGAGGAAAAATGGGCAAACTCCTTATAATCCCTGCAAAGCAGAGAGAATTTTAAGTAGAGAACAAATGAACTTGTAGATACAAGATAAATTTTTAATAAACTGGTAATTCGTCACTGAGCTAATAATCAACAGGATACTACTTCTACATAGTTTACATGTAAAACATTTCTTTAAAAAAAGTACTGTAGCACTCATTGTTACATATTATCATCATCTGATTCATCATCTTCTTTCAAAGATTCCTGTTTTAAAAGAAGAAATGGATAATTAGTCAGCAATTGAACACTAAAATACTTCTTTTTAAATAGTCTGTGGTTTGTTTGGAACATATCCATAAATAAAAAATCTTAACTTGAAACTATACACTTGATGTAAAGTCGTACTGAAAAGAGGGCTTAAATATAGTATTAATCTTTAAAAAGATCTGCCACAATACCATCCCCAATCTGTTTTCAAAGACCATTTCAAGTAATTGATTTCTTAGATATTTCGTATAACATCTGTGTTCATTTTCAAATAAATCCTCACTTTTTTACCTAATTTCATCCATAGTTAGAAAATTCAACCTAGCTACATTTCTAGAAAGTGCTTACCTTAGCATATTTCTCTGCTTCTTCTCTTATATCTTTTGGAACAATTTCATGCCTTCCTTTGGTTACTGTAAATTAAATCATACTTTTAAATTTAAGAATTTTAACTTAAAAGTATGGATATATTAATGTTATCATTGTTATAATTATTAATCTTTTTATATGTAATGTGTTTTTAAACTTCTCTTAAGACACATGTAAAAACTGAACATATATTGTGTCAAGGCTTAACACAGGAGGTGCTGCAAAGTTACAATGCTATCTCCACTTTGGAGCCTTGCTAAGAAATTATTTTAAGAATTTTTTTTAAAATTCAAAATTATTCTGTTGTTAGAAGTAAAAGACTGGAGAAACAGCATTATAAAAACCATACTAGACTTGGAAGGTCCCTTTCAGATATAATCCTTTCTGAAATGTGTATTTGTATTGAATTATGTTGAGAATTGCAAAATCTTGAAAATCAAATTTTCAAAAGTTTTCAATTTCACTGACCTCAACATAAGATAGCTTAAAATCCATTTTTAAAAATTAAAATAATAAGAAAACTCAAGTTATCCCAAAAAGTATAAAGTCTAAGTTCACCAAGCAAATATTTACAAAGGAATGTTTATAAAAGGATTTTTACCTTCTCCAACCCAACTGAGCTCCAGTTCAAAAGCTTTATCCTTAACTTCATCATGTACTATATAGATTCTGGAATTTTAAAAAGTTATATTATTACATGAATAAATTCATAATTACAGACCAGTATGCATTAATATCAAAAGAACCAATGAAAACTACAAATCTAGATCAAATGAAAAAAGGAGAGAAGGAAAGAGAGTGTGTGTTTTAGTTTTAAAGTTTAAGCTAGATGACATGAGTCACAATGGTAAAAAACCACAAATCTGTGCTTAAAGAAGTTTTAAGGACCAGTTTTAGGAGAGTGAAATGTTGAAGGAACCTTCACGTGAATAAATGCATATTATTATAACCATCAACTTTAATAAAGATAATATGAATTTAAGAATTGTTAAATATCTAGGTTCAAGTAATTCACTGACTCTCTAAGCCTCTTATTTCTTTATAAAATGAAAAGATTGAACTAGATGACCTTTGAGATACCTTTCAGCTCTATAAACTAAAGATCATTTTTTCTTGTTCTCCCTGATTCTGATTCTCTTACTAACAAGTCTACTAAACAATATAAATTGTAGGTCATTTTGCTGTTCCTCTTTGCCTTTTCTCAAGCAGAGGAATATAAGGTCTTCTTCTATCTGGCTCCAATCTATCTTTTTGTCTTTATTTCCTATTCTTTCTCCTAACTTTCTTCTAGCCCAACTATTCCACAAATAGAATATTTAATCTCTCTGCATTTTTTTTTAATCTCTCTGCATTCAAAAAAAAAAAAATCATCTTTAGCTTTCATGTTTGGCTTCCTTTGTATTTCCTAGGTTTTAAGGCTCTTTGCCATCTCAAATTATCCTCTCATAACCCTTTAATAAATTTTTTGTATTTTCAATTTTTTTCTTGAGTTTGAGATATTTAAAATAATTGTTTTGTCTCAGAGACACTTCTACTACTGTTTTTATGTGCATGTTTCCCAATTCTTGTGAAATCTTAAGTGTGACTGAAATTTTTTTTTCTTAAGCCTAACTATGTTTGGGGGGGAGGGGGGGGAAGACAGGTGTGATGATATAGTGATGAATAACCTGCAAAAGTGATCTTAATAGAGAAAAAAAGTTACATGAAAAATTATCCCCATTTACCAAACCCACATACTAAAAAGTAACTATAAAAATAATTCTGAAACCCAGTTAGTTGAGAAACAACCGAAAAATACTTACATTTTTGCAACTTCTTTAACAACATCACGACAAGTCATTTCTTTCATCTATAAGAAAACGTATATATAAGCTGTCTTTTTTTTTTTTTTTTAAATCTCTGGGCTTAAGTCAAATAAGGTTTTCATTTACTTGCCCCAAATGACACAATGTAACAGAAAGCTACATTTCTTGATTCCAACACCAATGTTTTCAAGATTGTACTACATTTGAATGATATTAATATCATTACATATAAAAAATGCTAGAATATACCCAAAGCTATCGAGCCCTTTCTTAATTACCAAAAACTACTTTATAAAGAATTCTAATACCAGGAAATATAGTTGAAACTAAGAGTACAGGCTGGAACTCAGCTGAACTCTGCCAATGATGCCTCAAATAAAATTTTGGAGCAATGGAACCAAGAAAGATGAGAGATAACTTAAAGAGTCCATAAAAAACGTCTTTGACACTAGGAGTGACACAGGGTTAGAATATGACCAAAGCATTAGCAATGGTCCCTTAGGGATAGCTGCAATAGCATTGGGACCTCTCAGCCTAGAGATGGTAAGAGGGAGTTAAAGAAGTGGTCAGAAAGAGATTAACAGCAGACCCTTTGCTAGCACTGGATGAAGATGGCACTAATTGGCAACTTTAATTGCCCATAAGCAGTTCTATGTCACAGTTTCAAAATAAAGAAGAGCTTTTGTGTTCAGCCATAAGAGAGCAGCAGCAGGAATGCAGGGGACCTGGTCACAGCTCCAGAACCAAAAGAAACAGTAGTCTTTACAGTTGTAGTGAAGCAGGGGCAGTTCCTGTGCAAAGACAAGAACTGAGACTAGGAAAACAGTGACCACAACTCATTCCAGTATGATACCATCTTTTAAATACTAAAAACTTGCAGATTCCCACAGCTAGTCCTGGGAACAGCAGCACAAAAAACCCCTAAAACTTTGCATAATGATTCCCCCTACAATCAGTGAGCAGAAGCCAACTTCAACAAAATATTCAAAAGAAAAAAGCTGGGAAAATGTGCAAACAACAAAAAAGAACGACTATAGCGGCAAAAAAGATAACAGTATAAAGTTAAAAAAAAAAAACTAATTAGATCCAAGGCCAGCAAGAGTCCCTGGAATCGCTGAATTAAATAAAAGAGTGGTAAAGAAATATTGGGAAAAGAATGAGAGTGATATAAGAAAATAATGAAAAAAAGAATACCTTGGTAAAAGAGGCACATTAGAAAGGATTAGAGTGCTGGAAAGACTGTCGGGCCTGAAGTCAGGAAGACAACTTCTAAAGTTCAAATCTGGCCTGGGACACTTACTACCTACTTGACAAATCACTTCATCCTATTTTGCTTTAGTTTCTCATCTATAAAATGAGCTGGAGAAGAAAATGGCAAACCACTCCAGTGTCTTTGCCAAGAAAATCTTAAATATGGTCACAAAGAGTTGTACATAACCTAATCGATTGAAAGGCACCAAAAAATACTGAAGAAACTAATCCCTTAAAAAATAAAATTGGCCTAATGACAAAAGAGACACAAAGATTCAGTGAAGAAAAGAACTTCTTAAAAAATAGGATATACTAAATAGAAAAGGATGTATAAAAATTCAGTGAAGAAAAGAATTCTTAAAAAGAATTGGCCAAATGGAAAAAGGAGGTACAAAAGTTCAATGAAGGAAATATTTCCTTGTCAAGTAGAAACTAATGACTCCACAAGATATAAGAAACAGTTAATTTTTTTTTTAAATAGAAAATTTGAAATATATCATCAGAAAAACAATTGACCTGGAAAAAAATTGAGAAGAGATAATTTAAGAATTATTGTTCTAAGAGGTTTGGCAATTGTTAATGCTGTAAAGTTACCCATGCATATATCTTGTAAATAAAAGGCTATTAAAAAAAAAAAAGAATTATTGTTCTACCTGAAAGACATGACCAAAAAAGGGGCTTAGACATCATATTTCAAGAAATTAGACAAGAAATCTGCCCTGATGTTTTAGATCCCAAGAAACTGAAAGAAAGTAGCAATGGAGGAAGGTTTAGAATGAGAAAGAACAAATTCTATTTTATACATATTGAAGTTAAGATATTTACATGACACCCATTTCAAGATGTCTGAAAGGCAGTTTGAGATGCAAGACTATAGGTGGGCAGAGATTAGGGCAAGACAGGTAGACCTGAGAATTATCAACACAGAGATGGTAATTAAATCCACGGGAACTGATAAAATTACTAAATGAATACAGGAGAAGAAAACAGGGCTACATAAAAGCTGATAGCAAAGTAGATCATTAGAAAACAGAATCCAACAATATGTACTAGAAATACACTTGAAACAAAAAAGAAACACAACGCTAAATAAAAGGGCTGGAGAAGAAATCTATTTGCTTCAGTTGAAGTAAAAAAAGGCAGGGAACAGCAATCGTGATCTGAACCAAAGCAAAAACAGACTTAATTAAAAAGAGATAAGCAAAGAATCTACATTTTGCTAAAAAGTACAATGAAATATCAGAAATCAGAATTTTACAGCAAGTTTCTCTAATATAGGCCTCATTTCTCAGATATGTAAAGAAGTGAATGAATTTATATTGAGCCATTCCTCAACTGACAAATGGTCAAATATACGAATGGCCAGTTTTCAGAAGAATTCAAAGCTTCCTATTGTTGTATGAAAATGTTCTTTAAATCATTATTGATTAGAGAAAGTTAAATTAAAATAACTGAGGTACCACCCCATATCTATCAGAAATGTCAAATGCTGGAGGAGATAAGGAAAAATAGGTTGGTGGACCAGCAAAGTGGTCCAATCATTCTGGAGAAAAATTTAGAATTCAAGTCCAAAGGGCTATAAAACTGCACACATCTTTGGACCCAACACCACTGTTAGATCTATATCTCCAAAAGATCAAGGAAAAAGGAAAAAGACATTAAAAATATTTACAGTAGGTCTTTTTGTGATAGCAAATATTTGGAAATTGAGGGAATGTACATTAATTGAGAGCAATGATTAAAGTTGTAGCATGATTCTGATGGAGTTAAGAAATGAGGAAGCTTATTTCAGAAAAACATGGCAAAGTATGAACAGATGCAAAGTGAAGTGAGATCAATGAGAAGATCATCATGTACAATAGCAGCGATGTTGTAATGATTTACTGTAAAACACTTGGCTATGCTGATCAATACCATCATCCAAGACAATTTGAAAGAACTGATTATGAAAAAATTAGCTAAAGAAAAATTGTTTCACTTTATTTTTTTTTCAATATGGCTAATACAGAAATATTGTTATTCAGGGCTTTCCTGGCAGAGATACTGGAGTAGTTTGACATTTCCTTCTCTAGTTCATTTACAGATAAGGAAAATGAAGGAAACAAAGTAAAGTAACTTAATCAAGGTCACAGCTAGTAAATATCTGAATGTATTTGAACTAAGAAAGACAGTCTGACTGTGCCACCCAGGTGCCCAAAATATGTTATGTGTGATTTAACATGTATCACTGTTGTTATATTGCTTGCCTTCTAAATGTGTTTAGGAAGGAGGGAGAGAATCTGGAAATCAAAATTTTAAAAATGCTAAAAACAATTTTTAAAAAAGATAATATAGTTAAAAACATTAATGATTTTTTACAAAAGAGATATTAAACAGAAGCTACCCTTGTGTCTAGGTTTTAGAAATAAACACATAAGTCTTTTTTTTGTAAGTAACTGCAAAAAAAAGAAATAGAAAAGAATCTTTGCAAACTAAATTTGTTGGATTAAGGTGAAGGTAGGAATTCCAAAGGCCACAAATACCAAACCAAATGGAACTTGGAAAGCATTATCTCTCATAGTAAATATGCTACCAGAATGACAAAAGAATCTATTCCGTAAAACTTCAAGTGGACAATTAATTGCTGTTATATAGTTTTCTATCCTTTATAGCTAAACTCCTCAAAAAGGCTATCTACAATAGGTTTCTCTCCATTTTCCTTTCATTCACTTAAAAGTTCTTAAAATTTGACTTTTGACTTTGTCATTTTCCAAAATTGCTTTCTCCAAAGTTACTAAGGATTTTTTAGTTGCCAAATCTAATCCAATGGCTATTTCTCAATCCTACTTCCTTTTGACCTCTTTGTGGACTTTTACATGTTAATCATTCTCTCCTACTCTCTTCTCTCTAGGTTTTCAGGATACCAATCTTTCCTGGCTCTTCCCCAGTCTCCTTTGCTGGATCTTCATCTAGATCCCTCCTTCTAATCATAGATGTGTCCCTCAAGTTTCTGTCCTAGGCCTTCTTCTCTTTTCCTACGTTATTTCATTTGGTTATTAAATCCACAGATTACCACCATTCTCAAATTTATTTATCTTGTCCTAATCTCTTTGCTTATCTCCAAACTTGATCTCCAGCTACCTTTCAGACACCTTGAAACGGATGTCCAGAAGACATTTTAAACTCAATACATACAAAATAGAACTTAGCTTTCATTTTAAATACTCTCCCACTTTTACTTTCCCTGCTCTCAGTTCTATAGGTTTACAATTTAGAAGTCATTCCAGATTCTTTACTCTTTATTTCACTCCCCTATCCAAACCTGTTGCCAAAACCTAACAATTTCAGTCTTTGAAACATCTCTCCAATAAGTCCTCTATTCCTCTCTAATACTGCAACCACTGTAATGCAGGTCTTTATCACCTCATATCTAGATTGCAACAGCCTGTTGCAATACCTCTCTTAAGCCTGTCTACTTGTCTTAAATTTCTCCCAACTCCTGCATATCTTCCATTTAGCCACTAAAGCACAATTATGATCTTGTAACCCTTAATAAACTCAATTGGTTTACTATTGCCTCCAGAAGCAAATATGAAATTCTCTGCTTGGCATTTATATTTATATTTATTTATTTATTTGGCCTTTTATAACGTAGTCCCTTACTACTTTTCCAGTCCAGAAATGGAAGTGACCTTCCAATTACCTTTTATAGCTGAGGAAGCTGAAGACCAGCATGATTAAGCAATTTGCTTGAGATCATACAACAGCAACTTTAATAAGCACAAGTGTCACACAAGATATGTTCTTTTCATGAACATTGTATTGTCATGTTTCCAAGGGTCTAGGATTCACAGCACCCTCTATTCTATCTCATGAACATGAAGATGGGACCTATAAGTGAAGAATGGCTAGTAGAATGCTAGTATTTGTGGCTATGTGATGTGTAAAGACAATCATGTCAAGTGATGATAACACAAAAACTATGGATAGGACCTCTCTGAACTGTTATGTGGTTATGGTTGCTCAGGAAGTTATTCAAAATCCAAATAGTAACTGCATATAGTTAATGCAATTATAATCAAGGCAGCTCATTTGCCCCAATTCTGGGATTAGATTGAAAGCTAGGAAAAAAAAACACCCAATTCAATGTTACCCTTCACTTTATAAATTAGAAAATACAGGTACAGAAAAGTGATGTGACTTCCTCACAGTTATACAAGTGTACAGGTAATTAAATGTCAGAGCCATCACTGGAGAACTTGGTGGTATGACCAAGTTGGATATAAAATACAGTGCTAATAAACCAGGCCCATTTCATAATGTTAAAAATAATATATAAATTAGTTTTTGATATCTCAAAGTAGTTTGACTTTCCTTGCACTGTGTACTCTTTTACCTTGTGACACTAAAGTATATTACAAAAAAAATACATCAAAGGTAAGGCATTTTAAAAAACCAACAAGTAAATACAATCATGGCCCTCAGCTTTAATAATTTGTTTTCAGTGTTTTTTTTACAAGGCAATTGGGGTTTAGTGTCTCCCTATTTCTGCCAGGCTGAATATACAGAGTTCCCTGAGGGCTCAGTCTAAGTATGACCATCAAAGGAGAAGATTTACCCCTCCTCAGACAAATTGGTAACCAGTTTTTAAAGACTGCTCATAATCATGCCAAACTTAGTGCTGACACTGAATGGCCTTAATTCACTGTGACTCAGAATCATCAAAATCAAGGAATTTACCAAGCCTTAACCTCATGGAGGCAGCACAGGGATTACACCACAAGACCAAGCTATACAGTGTTTTAAAATATTATTTTTCTGTGTGTTCAAGAATAAAAGTATGAGTCTGTTTTGGCTACACATTTATTAAATTTATATTTTAGTGTGGCTTTTTGGTGGATGCCACTATAGTATCTGATCAATTATAAAATATCATTTTTAAATATCTTAGGTATTCTTGGTAAGAGATAACCCAGGGCAAATTCCGCCACAACTCTCCCCTTATATTTTGCTACAACCACTGTTATACCTTTTGGTAAAGTAAATATTTTTATAAATTACTTACCTGGAGTTTCTCTATCTCTGTTTTTGCTGCTTGCCTGGCTTTACCAATGGCACACCCCCAATAACCCTGGTAAGGATACAGGCAAAATATTAATTAATAATAACTGAAATGCTTATTAAATTATTTCTAAGGCAAGAGAAGAAAAAAAGAAAAATATAAAAAATGCTTTTGAAATTCTCTTTTGTTTCACTTACATAACACACACAATTTGGAAATGTGATTTAAAAAAATTTCCTTTTTCAAACAAATGAAACTAGAATTCTTATTTTGCAGATGCTATATCCTTAAAAAGAAATTTTTCAAAGGGAAAACAAATACAAGTGTAACATTCTGAAGAAAAAGCCAATGTGGGAATTTGTTTTAATTTATATTTGTTTCAAAGCCTTCTATTCCCCAATGGGAAAAGGGGAGCTAAAAGTTTTTCAAAACCAATGATAAGTACAATGGCCAGAAATCGCCCCCATCGAAATAGCTACTCAAAATTAAATACAAGAATAAACAAATATACAGTTACACACACACCCAACATTCAGTTTTTATACATGCCAAATTTGAAGAAAAAAGCCAATTTCTATTTGGACCAATATGCAATATTTATTTTTTGAAAAATCATGTGTACATAGATGTAACATTTTATATCATATTTTAAGCTTTAATGAAATCAAGTGATCTCCAATATCCCAATAATCTATTTTTCCACTGTCAAGAGTCAGTTTTTATTTTATCCGTAACTTTGGTATGAATGATGCCTGTAAATATTTCAAATACTGCATATTAAGTGACAAAATTTAGTAACTATCTAATTCTTTGATTCTGAAATAATATGTAAACATAAGTTTTTAAAAATATCCCTTACAAGATAGTACAAAGATCTTATTACTAATTTTTTTGTTTGTTTGTTTTTTAATAAAATCATTCTGATAAAATGCCACACCATTAAAGGAAGGTCAAATGAAAAAAAAAAAAAAATGATCAAATCCCTTTGGAGTTACAATAGAACTTAAAATTTTCTGGAGAAGAATATAAAATAAGGAATAGATTTAGATTGAGTAGAAGTATTCACACATTTACAAGGCATTGTCATTTGGGGAAGAGAAATATATTTAGAAATTAAGATGATGTAAAGGATTTATGTCTAGTTTATCAATAAAAATTTAAAATAAATACTCACATATGAAACACCTGATGGGTCAATCATATAGAGTTGTGCTCCTTCATTCGCACCATAAGACCCTAACATGAAACTGTGTAAGAATAAGCAATTACCATAAACATGATACATTATTATTATTGTGAATATTATGAATTTTTGTTATGAATTATTATTAATATAAATACAACTATGATCTAGGTTTCAGTTCCTTGAATTTCTGGAAAAGATTCTAACAGCCCATCACTGATAAAAGGTTATACTAGAAACAAAGGGCCTTATGAAAGATTTCCTTTAACCTGGTTTTCATCTATCCTCATAACTGAAACCATCTCTAATGATATAAATGGCCTAATCACTTAACTCAGTAGACTTTCCCCCTACTTTCACTTCCTTAAACCTCTGTTCAGTTATGATTTTTCCTGCTTGTATGACTTCACACAACACTCAAGGTCCTTCACAAACTACCTCTCTAGCTTCATCTCAAATCTTTACTATTCCCACCTATTTTATCAAATCCCATAAAATCTGGATTTTATCCTCACCGTTCTATTGAAGAAACTCTTCTGTTACTTTCCAAAATAAGACTGCTATCACTTGTGCTACCTCCGTGCCTTAGCTGATGCTATTCCTTATATCTAGATAATCTTCCTTTCTCTCTCCCTGCTTCTATTTAAAGCCCAACTCAAATACTAAATCTTGTTCCCCTCAGGTCTCACAAAGCACTTTTTTTTATATGTCTGAGTTTCCTCCACCAGCCTGAAAATTCCTACTAATGAGCCTGCTAATGTGGTCTTCCAATGTTAGAGATATATTCCAACATTTTTTCTGCACATTTTTGTCTTCACTGCTAGCTCAAAAGTGGCTCATCTAATCACTGGAACATTAACATACTACAAATAGAGTTGTGAACTGATCCAGTAATTCTAGAGTAGAATTTGGAACTATGCCCAATGGTCTATAAAATCGAGCATATCCTTTGACCCAGCATCACTGTATCCCAAAGAGATTTTTTAAAAAAAGAAATGACTTAATACAAAAATCTTTATAGTGGCTTTTTGTGGTGGCAAAAAATTGGAAATTATTAAGAGGATAGGTATTCAGTTGGGGAATGGCTAAACACAAACATTAGAGAGGTTACAATCTGCACTGGTAGAGGAAGGACACATAAATTACAAATGTGTCACATCTTTGGCCTGAGAAGATAGTAAAACCTAGAAATGTCAAAAAACTTTGGAAAAGTAAGAAAATGTAAAAAGGTTCAGAAGTGAGACAGATAAAACTATGAAAAATTAGTATGTTATATGGTATAGTTTAAGGAGCATCCTGATTCTAAAAAGAACTCCCAAGTATCTTTACATAATTAAGAAATTCAATTTAAGTTTGGAACTGAAAAACATATTGATAAACTGAATGAGAATAAATCAATGCCATCCATATCTCAGTGACCAACACCAATTCCCTTTTCAACTCCACTCTGTAGCTCAAACCCCTTTCCATTCTAATTTTTTTTCCTTTGCTCCAATTTCTGAACAAATGGCTCTTTTTGCTCAGGTTAATTCCTCCATTTGGGCTCTAAATGTTATTTTCTATCTCATCTTCAATCTGCCTTTACTGATCCATATTGCTGTCTTTCATACTTTTACTACTCCATTCCATCCTCCACTTAGCTGTCAAAGTTATTCTAAAGTTCAAAACTGAACATGTCACATATTCTAATAACAGGATTTATCCTCAACTCTTCAATGTGGCTATTTTAAACTCACAACATCTTTTTCATCTAACCCCTTCTCTTTACTCCACCATCTTCAGGCCTTAGTCATCAGCTGTCTTAATGCCAAAAGGACAACTGATCTTCTTACCATCTCATTCCACCCAGCTGCCAAAGTGATTTTTCTTGAGCACAGATCTGACCATGTCAAACTCCAATGGTTTACTTATTACCTCTATTATCAAATATAAACTACTGTTTTCTCTTGACGTTTCAACAGTATCAATCATCAAATTACAAGACTCCAGCTTAGACCTACATAAGATTAGTCACTCATGGACATTTTACAGAATAAAATTTCATACCTGCAACCAAAAGGTCTGACAGCACTGTAGAGGGTGTAAGCATGTACATACATAGCTACTCTATCTGCAAGGTGCTAGAAAGCAAAAAGATGAAAAGAGGTTACTAAATAAGTTGATTTTACTTAAGTTCAACTAGTACTTCAAAATTTCATTTACCTTTAGTGGAATATTATAGCCATAGTTAGATCTGAAGTTGGAAGCTTCTTCTCTAGCTATGTCTGCTAAAGAGCGAGCATCTGCTAGCAGACCTGCTACTGCCTGAAATAAAAAAAAAGTGACAACTTTAAAAGAAAAGGGTATTTATCACAAATCAAAAAAGTATAATTTTAAAATTTCATTCAGTATTTAAATTCAAAAGGTACTAGAAAGGAACCTACATTTCCAATAAAGACAAAAAAGATAATAAAGATCATACTCTTTTATTCACATTTGATTCCAAAACGCAGAGATTATTGAACATATAATTTACAAGGAAAAAAAACCTTAAGCCACCTCTGTTTTAGTTCTTGCTAGAAAATGAATAGAAATGTAAACTTAAGAAATGACAAAGCAAGAACAGCTAGATGGTGCAGTATATAAGCGTACTGGTACTAAAGTCAGGAGGACCTGGATTCAAATTCATCCTCAGCCAATTAGCACTTCCTAGCTGTGTGACCTTGGACAAGATATGTAACCCAAATTGCCTCGGTAAGCAAAGAAAAAAATGAATAAATGACAAAACACAAAATCATTTAGTTTTGTGAGTTTTGGATTTTTTAAATAAGGAACAGACAGAGAAAGAAAGGGAGAAAGAGAACAAAAGATAGAGACAGAAAAACCTCTTATCTACAAAATCTGTAAAAACTTAAGTTTCTTCTCTGACTAATGCAATTCTTTTAGGCCCCCTTTTTACTTCCTAAATCATAAACCAATACATTCTCTAACATTAAAAAAAAAGTATATTCAAACTCTAGAGACCAGTACTACTTCAATTCCTCAAAACAGTGGTATTAGGACTAAGGAAAGATGTTATGTAAGAATTGGCAGTACTACTTGATTATTAGAATTCTTCATGGAACCACAAGATACTGTCATTATGTCATTGGCAACATTTAAAGATTATCTATACCATAAAAATACCATAAACACTTTATCAACACCACCCATTCATTTAATGTTTCTTCATGGGATTTAAAGAAGTGTTCATTATCATTTCAAATATTGTGCTAGGATTTTTCTGGAAACTTTACTCATAAATCTACAAAATCTTAAACTACCAGAAAATGACATTTCTGCAAACATGACATCAAGCTAAAATGTTCAATAAACTGTCATTTAACATTTGAAGAAAAATCTAGGTAACATTTAAAACTACATAGTTAATGCAAGCTGTCTTCTACAAAAACTACATGATCAATTGTTTTTCATAAATTTTTTAAATAACAACATTCTGAGTAACATCTTAGTACAAATATTCCTCTCAAGATGAGTTCTATATTTACTAACGTAGCAGCTTTCTTATTTTCAGCTAAGCCTAAGGTTCCAAAATGATCTTCAGAGAAGACACAAAAAAGTGGTAGAACCAATATGGAACATCACAAAGTGAATTCTACAATTACCTAATAAGAGTACTGTTTGACTATCCCTAAGCCTACATATTATAAAATTTTACCTTTGTGTCCTAATTTACTCATCTACAAAATGTTATATGAAGTAGGTTTTATAAAAACTTCAAAAGCCTATGTAAACAATTGTTATGATTATGTGACACTTTTGATAGTTTTAAGATGATTACTTTCCAATTATCAAAGTTGTTTTTTTTGTTTTTTTTAAATGGGAGCCCATGGCTTTAGGACATAACAATACTCAACTTGTCCTTAGTTTGTTTAAAATTAAGGTTGGCTATGCTAATTTGGCAACTGGAACACTTTGTCCAAATAGATAAGTTTCTATAAAATACTAAAGAAAATACATGTGCCTCAGAATTTACTTATTACCTTTTGTTGGCCTTTTCAACTAACAGAGAGCTTAAAGCAAGAAGCAAACTTCTGGATCTTTTCATTAGAGAAAGTCTAGAACACATGTTCTTATTTCTTCTAGTTTAGGACTGCTAAAAATTACTGTATATATTATAGTTCTTTAGCATGACTGTGCCTCCTACTGTAGCCCTTCCTTCACTTGTACTGCTGACATATACAACTAGGTATATCTACAGTGTTGAATCACTTGAATAATGTTCTAATGAAACTAGAATAAATAAGACTTGATTTGCCTCTCCATTAATTGCCCTCTTCATCTACCTTCTGACCTCAATTCACAGTCATGATAACACCTCCTCTTAAGAAATAATGAGCTCCGAAATAGTGTTATCTCCCAATGTCTGAATTATACTACCCTCTGCCTCTGTCCCTGAGTTTCATCTATCATCAAATTATCTCGCTCCATTGTCTGTTGAATTGCCCTTACTGATATATTACCATTCTTGCTGCTCAACACTCCAGTCTTCTCTTTAGCCTTTATACTCATTACAGGCCACTGACTGTGCACTTAATTTCTTACTGACAAACCAGCCAATCAGTATATCTGGGAGAAATCTTTAGCTCATTTCAGCTATTTTAACTGTTGCTCACTGTTCAGGGACTGCTTCATTACTAGAGATACTTTTTACTTTTTATTTTTAGGATTGGCCCCAATGTTTCACATTGTTTAAAATCTGATCAATGGACAACTATGATATTTTGTTTAGTTCTAAAAAGCACACCGCCAACAAATACAATTATTTTGAAGAAAGTTACCTAAAAGATAGGAATTATCTTACCATTCCAACGTGTCGATCAACATTAAAGAGGCGTTTGTTAGAACCTTCTTCATAAAGTTTAGAAAGGACTAATTTTTCTACACCAAAGACGACACCATCTTTACATCTGATTCCAATAGCTGTACTGAAACAAGTGGGAGGAAAATTAATTTTTTTAAACTGAAAAAGGAAGAGTTCAAATTCCTTACAGTTTAAAAAATTATCCAATGAATGACTTAACGAATTATTTTAAAACAGATTAGGATTACCCACAACTTCATTCCTCCAATTATTAGAGCAGAGAGTAGAAGATAACCTGCATGGTTTTTCTTTTTTATTCCCCCCTATCCCCAGCCTGCCAAACATTAGGCACTTAATAAATGCTAGTTGAAAAATGGCTATTTGTAACATTTGTTACCATAAAATACATTGTCATTGCAAAACCATCCTAAGCAAACTGAAGCAACTATTACAGGGTTATCTTGCATATATCTTGCAGGGACTAGAATTAAATAGATGCCACAGCAAATAGAACAGTGGACTTGGATTACCTGAATTAAAATGTTGCCTCAGACACAAATTCTGTGACCCTGGACAAGTCATTTAACTTCTCTCAGCCTCAAATTTCTCATCTGTAAAATGGGGATGATAATAGCAACTACCTCACAGGGTTTTTGTGAGCATCAAATACTATATGTAAAATGTATGACTAACAGCACTTTTGTATAGGTCAATCCATACTCCTATTTCATTAATGAGATAAAAAATAGTGAAATATCTATATATAATTACTTGGTCATATAATTCTGAAGGAAAAAGTATTTTCTTTGAGTAGACATAAATTATGACATTCAACTAATGTCAATCAGGTCAGAATGAATTTAAAAACTATTAAAAATTAATAATCCTTTAAATGTTGTGATAGGTTTATGAAAACTACTGAATAAACTTTTAATGAAGGGAATGATAAGTATATCCAAAATAAAGTCACTTCCCACCCAAATCAGTTTGCTCTCCAACTTCCCCAACTCAGCCAATTGTATCACACCATTTAGCCAGTCTTCAGGAGATTATTATATCTGACTCATCCCTTTCATGCCTCATAATCAATCACAATTTCTATCAATGATTCCCTTGAAAGTCCTCTTTTTTCATAGATACCAATGTCATCTAGGTCCCTATGATTTTTAACAGCTTCCTATCTGGTTTTCTTAAACCTACACTAGCTTTCCCTATCCTTGTTCCTGCCCAGTTTTCTAATACTTTCCTCCAAATACCATCTTCATCAACTAGTTCCTTTGTATAAAAAACTCCATGAAAATTTCTTACCACATAAAATATAAATTGAAAATCTCTCAAAGATTTCTAAACACTATCAATTTTTAATTCACTACTCAATATTAATAACTAATCTTATTTTGGTTGGTTCCCAGAAGGTATTTTTTTCAATCTTTTTTGACTTCTCTCAGATTCTTTGTATACTTTGTATCTATTTTGTATACAATGACTAAATTTAAGGAGTTACATCATAAAAAGTTTTTGCTCTGAGATTTCTTCTAAAAAGACAATAACAGAATTGAAAACAAATTGTTTCATCATGTCAAGGGAAAAAAGTTTTGATTTATCTAATTTATACACACTTTAAGCATACACTGCAACAAGCATATTATGTAGTATAGTTATTTTCTTATTAAATGTGAAGAAAATACTATCAGTCAAAAATGAAGCACTAAATAATACTATTTCAAGGTTAAAATTATAGCTTTTAAGAATAGTCTTGATTTGGACTCTCACACAAGATTTTCTTTCACACCATAATTCTTTTTATTCCAAATTGCCAATAGAAAATTCAACCAAAATATTAAAAAGTCTGCTTGGTTTGCCCGAAATACAGCAATGTATCATGTAGATGGGGAGATGGTAAGTAATAGTTAGGAAGAAATCTAAATGGAGTTAAATTCTTCAAATACAATGAATTCCAAAGCACTTTATGAAATGAATATAAGAACTTACCAAAAAAAAAAAAAAAATATATATATATATATATATATATATATAGTGAAATCACATCAATAAAAACAGGCTGCTTAATGTTACAAATTCTATTAATAATTTGTCTGAGATATTATGGGATAACAGAGTTTGATTTCGTTTTATCTCTCTTATCAGATTGTGGTTCTTCCACTCAAAGTCTACCTGATTTACCTTCCATGTCTGCAAAGCAGATGCTATCAAGATCATCTCCACAACACAAAAAACTTGGCTTTTAAGTGCTACCAGCCAGAAGATTATAAAATGTCATCATTTCTTACCTTCTAAAATTCAGAATCCAAGAAACAACCAACCAATGAATTTCAAACAGACTACATCTGTCTTTTGCAAAGGCAGTTTGAAATTCATAACCTTAAAGTCTTTAGTGCTAAAAAATGATGAGGGGGCCATAGTATATGCAAGTTGCTGGTCTCTATAGCAACTTGTATTTACCTAAGTATCCCAGTACAGGCAGCATATGGTGGTGTACACTAAACCTGAAATCAAAAGCTCCAACACCAAGACAGTTAAGTCAAATAGCAATTAAGCATCATGCTGAGTGAAGTGAAAAGAACACTCTACACAGTAACAAGATCATGGGATGATTAACTAGGATGGACTTTTCAACAATGAAGTGATTTAAGGGCATTTCCAATAGACTTGTGATGAAAAGTGCCACCCACATCCAGAGAAAGAACTATGGAGATTGAATATGGATCAAAGCATAATATTTTCACCTTTATTTTTTGTTTTCCTTTCTCATGTTTTTTTTTCTCTTTTGATTTGATTTTTTCTTGAGCAGCATGACAAGTAAGGAAATGTTTAAAAGAACATGCTTAACATATATTAAATTGCTTGCTGTCTTGTAGAAGCAGGAAGAGAAAGGAAGAAAAATCTGTAACACAAAGTTTTGCAAAGGTGAATGTTGGAAACTATCTTTGCACGTATTTGGAAAGATAAAATGATATTTAAAAAACTGTATAACAATCAAAGAACTTCAGATTTGGAAGGAGCTTAAAAAGTCATTTGTTTGACCTGTAGATTTTGATCACATCTATGATAAGTGGTCATCTATCTTCTGTTTGAAGACCTCCAGTGATGGAGAACTCATCTTAGAGGCCAGCTTATTCTGTCAGACAGTTTTTAACCAAGTCTTATTTGTACTACAAGAATTGTAAGCTTTTAGAATAAAATGGTTTCACATAAGCAAAAATGTTTGTGGTAGCCCTTGTTGTAGTGACAAGAAACTGGAAAGTGAGTGAATGGATGCTCCTCAGTTGGAGAATGGCTGAATAAATTATGGTATATGAATGTTATGAAATATTTTTCTTCTATAAAAACAATCAGCAGTGCCCAGAAAAAGAACTCTGGGAGATGACTAAAAACCATTACATTGAATTCCCAATCCCTATATTTATGCACACCTGCATTTTTGATTTCCTTCACAAGCTAATTGTACAATATTTCAGAGTCTGATTCTTTTTGTACAGCAAAATAACGTTTTGGTCATGTATACTTATTGTGTATCTAATTTATATTTTAATATATTTAACATCTACTGGTCATCCTGCCATCTAGGGGAGGGGGTGGGGGGGGTAAGAGGTGAAAAATTGGAACAAGAGGTTTGGCAATTGTTAATGCTGTAAAGTTACCCATGCATATATCCTGTAAATAAAAGGCTATTAAAAAAAAAAAAAAAAACAACAATCAGCAGAATGATTTCAGAAAGGCCTGGAGAGACTTATATGAACTGATACTGAGTGAAATGAGCAGAACCAGGAAATCATTATAACAAAGCAACAAGAAGATTATATGAAGATCAATTCTGATAGACATGGCTCTTTTCAACAATGAGATGATTGAGGCCAATTACAATGATCTTGTGATAAAGACAGTCATCTGCACCCAGAGAGAAGAATGAGGAAACTGAATGTGGCTCACAACATAGCATTTTCATTCTTTTTGTTGTTTGCTTGCATTTTGTTTTCTTTCTCATTTTTTTTCTTTTTGATCTGATTTATATTATGCAGCAAAATAATTGTATAAATATGTATATATATATTGGATTTAACATATTTTGGGTTATTTTGGGGAGGGAGTGGGGGAAAGGAAGAGAAATCTGGAATACAAGGTTTTGCAAGGGTCATTGCTAAAAAATTATCCATGCATATATTTTGAAAATAAAAAGCTTTAATTTAAAAAAAGTTTAAAAAAAAAGAATAAAATTGTTTAATAAATATCAATTAATAATTACATTCTCCTATGTAGAACCTAATCTTTTTTCCCTTTTATATCAATTTCTTAAACCCAAGTATTCTTGTCTACCAAGTACAATGTCCTAACCATTTCATTATGTCTCGAACTTAACTTTACAAGGTTAACAATGATTTTTTAAAAGCCAAATACAAAGATCTTTTCTCAATCTTCATCCTTCTCTACCTTTTTGACACAGATGACACTTCTCTTCAAGTTTTTATGCTACTGCTCTGCCTTGGTTTTCTCTTCTATTCCTTCTCAGTCTCTTTTGAGGAATCATCAATAGGTCATTCCTAACTATAATTGCCCCCAAGACTCTCGTTCTCTTCAGAGCCTTAAAGATGATTCATGGCAATAATCTCTCTTGAGCTCCCATCTCACAAAATGATTGCTTTTGAACATTTCAAGTTGGATATTCCACAGGAATCTCAAAGTCAAAATGCCCCAAAACAGAATTCATTCCCATCCCATCCCCTAACTTCACCATACTCTGAACATCCCTATTTCTGTCAAGGACACCACTATCTCCCCAGTCACCTGCATTTTCAACCTCAACTCTTCACACACCAAAGTCAATGAATTGCCAAATTTACAATAGCTTGTACTCTCAACTCACACAAACATTATCCTAGTATGGGTTCTCAAAAGCTCTCAACCAGACTGCTGCAGTAGTTTACTATTGCCTAGTCTCCTAGGCCTAGGTCTCCTTGCCTAGTCTACTTCACACTCCAAACTATTTTCCACACAGCTGTAAAAATAATTTTCCTAAAAAGCACAGATCTGACCATGTCACTCCCTTACACAAACCCCTATACTTCCCTTATTACCTTAACTAAGATCAAACAAACTTCTCTGGCATTTGAAGCTCCTCACAACCTAGCACCACCCCATCTTTATAGCCTTATTATATGTTGTTCCCATTCATGAATATCATGGTTCAGTCAAAATCCACCATCCTCATACTGTTCTTCACACAAGTACTTCCATTTCTGTGCCTTTGCATAAAATTATCTTTCATTTACTTTGTATATACATTTATATATGCATACATTGTCTCTGTCCTCTTTCTTAAAACCTTTTTGTAAGCTCTTCAGTTTTAATGATTTTGTGATGAAGAGAGCCATCTACACCCAGAGAGAGGATTGTAGGAACTGAGTATAGTTCACAACATAGTATTTCTACTCTTTTTGTTATTGTTTGCTTGCATTTTATTTTCTTTCTCATTTTCTTTCTGGTTTGATTTGATTTTTCTTGTGCAGCAATATAATTGTATAAATATGTATGCATATATTGGATTTAACATAAAAACCGTCTGATTCTTTTTTGTCTTTTTAATTCTTCAGAGTTTAGAATACCATAGTTATTCAGAGTATTCCCATAACAGATGCTAATGATTGTCAGGTATAGATCTGTAACTCATCTGAAATTTTTTTGCTAGCTGTATGGAAGATGATGAGAGGAAAGACTGGGAAGCTGGGAGATTGGTTAAAAGTCTAAAACAAAGGGGTATCCTATACTTTAAAAAACACATTAAAATGCTATTGGAAAATGTTTAACAAAATGAATAAAAATACAGTATGACAGATAATGTTCATTTGTATACAACATACAGCCTCAGGGATTTGAGTTTAACATCATTTAGAAGAAAATGAAGGGTTTATAACGTTTCAGTCTTAAAAGTGGAAAAGAATGGATAATAAGAAATGTTATAGAGGTAGAATCAAGAGGGTTTGCAATTAAATGGATATAAAAAGTGAGGGAATAAGAAAAGTCCAAGGTAACTTAGGTTATTAATCTGAGTGGCTTGGAAGATATGCTTATGTTTTAGAAAAAACAAAAACCTGATGGTCACACATCACTAATGATTTAGTCCATTTGCTATTTCTATTTGGAAAGGGATGAGTTAGGGAATAGTGATATTGAGACAAGGAAAAAAAAAATCAATATTTATAAAAATAAAAAAGTAAATTGAAGTATAGAAAAGGATCTAAATGTAATTTTTACTATTGTGTTACATTTAGTATACTTCACTGTTTCACATATCGTTTTATACACTGAAATGTTCATTTTTAAATATTTATTGAATGTATAATAAAAAGGAAAATTTATTTTTAAATATACATTTCCTCTCCAAAAATATTTGTTATCTATGATGAGCAAAAAGAAACAGTGAGTTGTCACTTATTCTGATCTTTGAAGGGAAACTATAAAAATGACGTGTTTTAGAGAAAGTAATAAACAGTAAAGAAACAATGTTTCCAGAATGACCTAGAAACAAAGTATCAAATTTTCTAAATTTTTTTGAAACCCAAGAAAATATGCATCTCAAAATCACAACACAGTATTTGTTTGACAGTGACAATCTGCATACAAGTTCATTATGTAAGTAAAAATATTTTCCTTACCTGCTATTTTCCACTGCTTTCATAGCATATTCAACTTGAAAAACTCTTCCATCAGGAGAGAAAGTTGAGGCTGACAGATCATACTAAAAGAAAAAAGGAAGCATCAACATGTGATGCTGAGAAATCTCTAACAGATTGCACTGGGAAAACTTACATTCTATTGAAGGATAAACAAACATATACACTGGTAAGTAAATACAAGGTAGAGAGTTAAAGGAGAAGGGAGAGAAGAAACAATAGTGGTCTAGGAGAAACTACACCCTGAGGAAATTATGGATTCTCAGCAGCAGATTATCAGGTAGAAATACATTTCTGAGATGAGGAAAAGCTTGTGCAAATACAGATAAAGGAGCCAAGCCGTTAAAGGAATAGCTAGTAATCCAGTTTGACTAAACCACAAAATGCTAAGGGGAATAGTATAAGACTGAGAAAAGGAGTCTGTAACCTTAATAAGGAGGACTTTACCAGTACAATTAAGAAGTATTTATATTTTAGATTAAGGTAAACAAGGTATCAAATTATTTTTCTAACTAGGTGAAAGACAAACAAGGAGGGGAGAATGGAAAGCAGGGACTGATTAGGAAGCTAATACAACAGTCTTTTTAAAATGATGAAGCTTAGATTAGAGGAAGAGCCTAGTAATAATTCAGATATGAAGCTGAGTAGCTTGGTGGATAGAGGTTTCTTCAAACAAAATCAGAAATTTTGGTGGAACAACTTGGGAGTATCATGACAGAAAGACTTTGTGAGGCACCAGCCAGGTAACAGAAAAAAATCCATCAGCCAACTAACTTACCAATATATTTTCTACCAGTATGTACTGGAGGAAGCAGAAAAAAATAAGTGGCTCCATCTGGTGTTGGAGGAGGGGCAATAGCCTACCAATCAAATCAGTAGCTGGCTTTGGGGACTCTACAAAGTCTTGTTTTTCTTTGTAGTTGGCTTTCACAAGAATTAGAGTAGAGAGAAACTTTAAATATAAGTGGAGTGAACTTGACTTGTCTATTTACACAGAAATGGGGGCTAATTAAAAAAAAAAAGGTAATCACTCAAGTTGAGAGAGGGAGAGTGGAGAGAAGAAAGAATTTAGGGGGGAAAGAAAGAGAAAGAAAAGGGGAGGGGAAGAGAGAAAGAACAAGAAAACAGATGCAGGGAGGGAGAAAATTAACATACACAATGCTTCTCTATTTGCCTCCAAAGAGATATTATGAGTTCAGTTTTGAACGAATTTAGTTTGAGTTTCAAGTGATGGCATTATCCAGGTGGAAATGTACAGAAGCCAGTCAAACATGCAGAACTGGATGAAATTAAGAAGAAAAGTGAAATTTGTATTTTTATGTATGTGGTCTGCATAGAGATAACTGAATTCAAGGGGGCGGATGATATTTTCAAGAAAAAGTGTAAAGAAAAAGAAAAGGAAGGAAGAGGGGCAGCTAGTGGATAGAGCACCAGCCCTGAAGTTGAGAAGACCTGAATTCAAATCTGGCCTCAGACACTTAACACTTCCTAGCTGTGTGACCCTGGGAAAGTCACTTAACCCCAATTGCCTCAGCAAAAAAATAAATAAATAAATAAAAAAGAAAAAGAAAAAGAAAAGAGGACTCAGGACAGAGACTTGAGAGGAAAATCACAAAACAGTAAAGTGAACAAATGAGAGTTATAGTAATGTTTCAGAAATCAAAGATAGAAGGAATACTTAGAAAAAGGGAGTGGTTAACTGTGTCAAAAGCTGCAAAAAGTCCTAGGAAAATGGGAACTGAGAAAACGGCATGGATGATTTCAATTGAGTGGCAAGGTCAAAACTAGACTTCAAAGGTTGTAGAAAAGGGAGTGGCTAATGAAGTAAAATGTAGTATAGTGTAGATCAGGTGTCAAATTCAAGGCCAGACAAAGATTAAAATGCAGTTGGGAAATGTTTAATAAAAAATAAAAAGACAACACAGATAATGTTAATACTGCAATTTTCCAAATCAATATGCAACTGCAGTGAGTTTTGTACCACGAGTTTAGGTAACTATTTTTTAGGCTCTTGGCAGTGAAAAGGAAAAGAGACAGTATGAATCTGAAGGATCAAAGAGATTTTTTTTTTTTTAAGGATGGAAAAGACTAACAGGCCTGAAAGCAACTGGGAAGGAGACCAGAACAGAATGAAACAAAGTATGTGTGAATAGGGAGACAAACTCCCAGATGAATTGGGAAGAAATGTGATCAAGGACACAAATGATCAGAAGGATTGCTGCAGAGAATATGAAGAGAAGTCAGTTAGGAAAGAATAAAAAGTATTACTATAGCATAGTAATGAGAGAATAGAACCTACCTACCCTAATTCCAAAACAACCTCCCAGTATCTTTGCCAAGGAAACCTCAAATGGGGTCACAAAGAGTCAGCCTGGATTGAAATGATATAATATCATGAATTTATAATGGATTTGGTGAATGGGCTTATGGAGTTTCTTCTAGTAATATCTGGCAGTTCAGGTGTAGAACAAAGGGCATACAGTAGAATTACCTGAAGTTGAGTACTGACAGAGCACAAACAAGAAAGTGAACAAAGAAGGGAATTATGGAAGACATTGCTTTGATGAACTAGTTAATTATAAGGTCAAGATAATGAAAATTAGGCCAGTGGGTAGAGATGGAGAGGGATGAAAGCACTGGAAACTGTGATGAGGACAAATTTATCAAGAGTGAAGCAGAGGATGATATGAACCCTCTGCTTCAACAGATGGTGATATAAAGGGAACTACAAATCAACAGTTTTTGATGATATGACCTAAGGTATGATACAAATACAGTAAACCTCAAAAGGAGAATGAGTTACAAATAATGGTGGCACAAAATGAGATCTGGAAGTGATGGTGGGGAATAAGGAATATGATAACTTTTCCTCCTGGCCTAGAGTACATGAATTGGCAGAAAACAAAGAAACAACCAGCATTAGAGAGTATAGCAAGGGACTAAAGAGGCAACTTCAGGAGAAAGATATGTTTCTGTGAGGGCCAGAAGGGAAAGATTTAAAATGAAGATAGGATTATAATTGAGGAGATTTTAAAGGATATAATGGAAGGATGAGCAGGAGGTAGAGATTAGTGCCTAAATTTATAATTAATATAAGAGATTTAAATGACTAAATAACAAAATTTTGAGGGCAAAAGATGGGAGATTCCTAGACATAGGGTAAGGAAAGCTGATATAATGTGAGAGAGGGTTGAATGAAAATGTAAGACTCCAATTATCACTCTCTCATTCTCACACATTTAATAAGTTATCAAATTCTGTCAATTTAAAGCCCATCTCTCTCAAAACCATGCCTATGTCTTCACTCTACAGTGGAAAGCACACTAGGATATGGAAGATCTGAGTTCAAATCCAACCTGATACCTACTAGCTATGTGATCCCAAACAAGTCCTGTAACCTATCTCAGTTTCTTATTCTGTAAAATAGATAATAGCATCTACCTCACAGCATTGTTTTGATCCAATGAAATAGCATTATGTAATTTTAAAATATTAAAACAATATATGAATGCTAGCTATGATCATTATCAATTTGACTCTTGTCGGATCTCATCTGTAAAATAAAGGAGTTGGACCAGCTACCTTCTAAACACCGTTTAAATTCTAATTCTAAGATTGTGACCATGGCCCTTGTTCAGCTTTTATTACCTCTTACCTAAACAACTGAATATTCTCCTATTTGGTCTCCCCTGCTTTCCATTTCCCACACCCATCCTCTACACAGCTGAAAGCTGCTATCCCTAAAGCACAGATATCCAGTGTCTTGTATTTTCTAAGATCAAATACAAATTCTTCTTTGGCATTTAAAGTCCTCTAACAAACAAGCTCCATAACCTGTCATGCTAGACTGATTTCATAACACTTCCCCTCATACATAAATTTATATTCCAAACAAAGCAGCTTCTTGTTATTTCCTATATGCAACATTCTATCATCATTTCTTTGCACAAGTAGTACTCCCACTCTAAAAGGCAGCTACCCTTATCTCCATCTTTTGGAATCCCTGGGAGTTTTTAACTATCTTGTATATAAAATATTTTACTTCATAAATGTTTATACCCCACAGAATGTAAATTACTAGAAATCAGGAATTGCTTCATTTCTATCTTTGTATCTCTAACAATATTGTATTTTATTGACTTACACATAGAATTCAATTAATAAATGTTCTTGCCCCAACCAGCTGGAGGCCAAGAATTCTGGCCATCATAGGGAGCAAGTAGAACAGTAATTTTTTATAAGATGAATCCATCAGCAATACCAGGAACTGGAAGAAATAAGATGCTTTTGTAACATTCTGAGGAAGAGAAAAGAAAAGCCTAAGCCTAAAGTGGGGTGGTGACAATGAAATGAAAAGACAAAGGATAACAGAGACAGTGGGGAAAAGTAGGAAAAAATGTTGGCCTGTGAAATCAAGAAAGATCTGGGTTGGAATGAATTTGGTTAGTACTAGCAAATCTACAAGTTGGAATGATACTTGCAAGCAATATTAACCATACAGGGATGATGTGAGGGAATGCTTTGTAAAACTTAAAAAATATAATTTGTTTCATTAGCTAATTTCATATGCATGAATTAAAAAAAAAATTCAACAGGACTTAACTTCACACCTATTCCAGAATATCTTGCAAATTGTCTAACTAAAGGGAGGAGGGGCAATTTCAGTGTCCAGGGCATCTGTAAAGGAACTAAAAATAAACATTAGAGATGTGGATATCGCTTTAACAATTACATACATCAAAAAGAGTTAGTAAGAGCATAGAGTTTAGCTGAATAAGGGTGGTCAAGTTAAATAAGTTCCCAGGAAAAAAGGCTTACCTATCTAGAGTAGTAATTTAAATTTAGAAGCAGGCTTTTAAAACTACAAAATACCCTATTACTGTGCAGCATCCTATCTTGTGACGAGGAGTCCAGGGGATGGTGGTTAGGGAGAAACACGTTTAGTAAAGAAGTTTAAGAGGAAGAAAAAAAATCACAGTTCCAACTTAAATTTCTCTTCTCCTAATTATCATCTTTCAGAGTTCAGATACAAGAACAGTTTTTTGGCGTCTTCTTCAGAGTTTGAGGTTCTGTTTCCGTAGTCTTGGGAAGGATTTGGACGCAAAGGCAAAGCTTCCCACGCAAGGAGCCCCGTGACTCAGCAGCACGCCGAGTTCTTGGGACCCTTCACCCCAAGTTTCTTGGATTACACAAATCTCAGGGGCCTGGGATGCCACACCCTCTATCCTAGGGAAGGAAAGGTGTCTCCCCGCATCCTCAGCCCTTCGTTCTCCCCTCCCCGCCAATCCGCCACCCGCCCTGGGCCCGCGGTTCAATACTTTCGGTTTCTTCAGTGGGCAAAAGAAAATGACTCGGCAAAGCCGAGCAGGCCCGGCCCTCGGCGTTCGCTGGGCTGCTGGAGCCTGGGAAATCAAGCTGCCCATGGGCGGCTTTCTAAGGCCTCGGTCTCTCGGGTAGCGCTCTCGGGGGCTACCCGGGGCGCGGGGCCCAAGATCCGAAGGTTGGGGGGAGGGGGGCGCGTCTTTCCCAAAGGAGAAGCCGGCAGAGGGCCGAAGGTGGTGGGAGCATATGGGGAAAGGCCCGAGCGTGAGGGGCGCAGGGTAAGCTCCGAGCTCCTGCGGCTTCCCCCTTCATTCTGTTCCCCTGATTTGCGCGGAGAAAAGACTCACCCCAGTCCCGATGGAGCTCATGGCGCCTCAGCCACCACAGAGACGTGGAGGGATCTTTGAAGGCCTAAAGCGCCGCTCCTCTCGCCACAGACCGGCGCAATCGAACAAGACCGACTGTCATTGGTCCGAATTTCAACCAATAGCCTGCAGCGGCTAGACCTTTTCTCTAGTCAGGCTTAGAAGCCCAGAGGCCGCGGAGGTAGAGAGCGCGGAGAGAGTGGCAGGGAACACGCCTGCGCAGAACTGAGGCTGAGGTGTAGGAGGGGGATGAGACCTCAACCTCTCAGCTCTCCCTCCCCCCCCCGTCCCTCCCCCTCCCTAGTCAGGCAGAGCGCATGCACCTTCTTTTGTCTTCTCTCTCACTGTATGGTGCGAAATCCTAGGGCGCTAGTACCCCTCCCCCACTTAACTCCCGCCCTCCTTTTCCCAGCTTTTCTGAGTCGAGCTTGCTCTTTGGAAAAACGAAGATAGTCCGGGCTTTAAAAAAATCTTACAGGAAATGAGCCGAACCAGGAGATTATTACATACAGCAACAACAGGATGATGCCGTGATTAATTCTGTTCCAGCTCCAGTTGTTCAGTCGTGAAGAGAGCCGTCTACCCCCAGAGAGAGAGAGAGAGAGAGGACTGTGGGAACTGAGTGTGGTTCACAACGTAACATTTTCACTTGGTGCTGTTGTTTGCTTGCGTTTTATTTTGCTTCTCCTTTAAAAAACAAAACAAAACTGGTTCGATCGGATTTTTCTTGTGCAGCATGATAATTGTATAAATATGTATGAATATATTGGATTTAACATATTTCTACCATGTTGAACATATATTGGACTACTTGCCATCTAGGAGGAAGAGGGGAAAATTGGAACTCAGGGTTTTGCAAGGGCTAATATTGAAGAATTATCCGCACATATATTTTGAAAAATAAAAAGCTTTAATAATAAAAAAAAAAAACTGATAGACTAGCCAGAAAGTGTTCATAAATAAATTAAAAATAACACTCTTTGTAAGCGTGAGTTGCGATCCGTGTGCAAAAATGTTTATAACAGCCTTTTTTGTAGTGGCAAGGAACTGGAAACTGAGTGGATGACGCCCATCACTAGGGAGGACAGTAGGGAGGACTACGGAGGAGCCGTAATGGCTGAATAAGTTATGATTTAGGAATTTTGTTCTGTAAGAAAGGACCAGCAGGATGACTTCAAAAAGGCCTAGAGAGACTTGCCTAACTGATGCTAAGTGAAGTGAGTAGAACCAGGAGAACATTGTACACAGCAACACAAGATTTAAAAAATGATCACTTCTGACTGATATGGCTGTTTTCAACAATGAAATAATTTGCAGCAATTCCAATAGATTTGGGATGGAAAGAGCCATCCACATCCAGAGAGAGAACTCTGAAGACTGAATGTGAATCAAATCATGGTCTTTTCACCTTTCTGTTGTTGATTGGTTTTTTCTCTCCAGTCTTTTTCCCCTTGATCTGATTTTTCTTGCACAACATGATAAATATGCAAATGTTTAAAAGTGTGTGGAACAATGACCCTTACCCAAATTAAAGTCAGAGACTCTCAAGGTTAAAAAGCAAAAAAAGGATTTATTACCATGTACTGAGAAAGGGCAACTCCCAACAGGCAAGGTGTCAGTACAGGAATGCAAAGCACAAGCTTGCAAAACCCAGGATCATATAGACCTTTATGCAGAGGTCCCCACCCTCCTCTGACCTTTTCTCCCATTGGCTGGGAAATTCTTATTTACCCTGAGACTAAATATCCACCCAGAAACAAAAAATACTAATCAATAATACACTCTTTACTATATTAAGCACTTAAATGCTAATAAAAAGTGGGGGGTTGGGAACAGGAGGGGAATGTAAGTTTAGCCAAGACAATCAAACAGCTGCAGCATGTTTAACCTATATCAGCTTGCTTGTTATCTTGGAGAGGGGTGAGAGAAAAGAGGGAGGAAGAAAAATTTGGGATACGAAGTTTTACAAAGATGAATGTTGAAAACTGCATATATATTTGAAAAAATAAAATACTATTAAAGTGGGGGCGAAGGGAAGAGAGAGGAGAGTGAGTTGTGGTCTATCCAGCCTAAGTATTTGGATAGAGACATTGTTCCACATTTTGTGTAGTGGTTGATATGTGTAAGTATATATTGTTTTTGCTTGCCATCTAGGGGAGGGGGTGGAGGGTGGGAGGGAAAAATCGGAACAGAAGTGAGTGCAAGGGATAATGCTGTAAAAAATTACCCTGGCATGGATTCTGTCAATAAAAAGTTACTATAATAAAAAAAAAGAAAAGAGAAAAAAAAGTATATATTGTTTTATATATATATATATATATATATATATATATATATGTATATGTATATATATGTATACATATAAATTCCCTGACAATTCATAATATGTACCCAGTAGCATACTGATAAAAGTTTAACAACCAGCTCTCCAAAGCAGGATGAGTAAGGAGGATATAGAGGGGAGAGACTTATAAAAGTTCAATCTGTATCATTGACATTTTCTCCATTACTTTCTTAAGTCTAGACAATCAGCAAAACAATTACTAAAGTCATAATTTGTAGTCTTTGTCGATTTCAGGAATGTAGATACCCACTCAGAAAATGTAAAAATTAGCTCTCCTGAGCAGGTAAGAGCTGACTCCCATACATTTCTTTAGATAACCCACCACTTTTTCAGAAGTCTGTTCAAATGTCTTTTAAAACTTCTCAAAAGGTGGGAGAAGAACTAGAGAGAGGGAGAGAATTTGGAACTCAAGATGTTAAAAAATTAATGTTAAAGATAAATTGTTTTTAAATAATAATTTTAAAATTTTTATTTGAATTTCTTTACAGCAAGGCATTTGGATATTTTACATTATTTGAATCAAAAAAATAACAAGGCCTGAATCTGAGGCCCCGCCTCAGATATAAGCTGTGACAGGAAACAAGGCATTTAAATTCTGACTGCTTCAGTTTCCTCATCTATAAAATGGGTATAATAATATCACTCCCTATTTCCAAAGGTATTGAGGTAAGGAGGATTTGAGATAATATGTAAGCCCTTTGAAAACCTCCAAGTAATCTATAAATGCTATTATCAGTAAATTCTTATGTGGTAGAAATAATTGTCAATTATTGATTGCAAATTTGAGATTTACAATAAGTTTTATCTAATTTGATCCTCATAAGCAGCCTTTGAGTTTAAGTGCTAGAGTTATTCAAGAAAAACATACTAAAAGCAGTTGAGTGATTACCTAATATTTAATAGTAAGTAAATGAAAAAGAATTCAAATCCTACCTCCCAGACCAGTATTCTATCCACTATTGCCAACCTCTTCTGTCAAGGAACTTTTGTAGTCCAAGTGATAAGTCGCTTGTGATACCTGCTTTTACAAAGGTATTGTGCTGTAAAGATTTAAGGGAGATGGAAATCACATTTAAGTGGTGGGATGAGGAAAAGCTTTATGCAGTTCAGTTCCATGTACATAAGCCTGCTATGATCAGGATGCTAAAGTAAACACAAAGTTTAAACAAGATGAGGCTTGCAGTCTACTGTGGAAATGAGACCTATACATAGAAAAGAATAACACATACTATTCTTTGATAAATACACGTGAAAAATGAAACACAAAATGCTCTCTAATGTCCAAGGTAGAAGATCATTGAGATAGAAAAATTAGTGTAAAGTTTCATGGAAATGGAGGTATTGAATTTCAACTTCAAAAGATGGTTCTGCAATTTGGAACTATGCCCAAAAGACTACAAAACTGTACATACCCTTTGATCTAACAGTGTCTCTGTTAGGTCTGTATTCCAAAGAAATCATAAAAGAAGATAAAGGATCTACATGTGCAAAAATGTTTGTAGCAGCCCTTTTTGTAGTGACAAGAAACTAGAAATTGAGTGGATGCCTCTCAGTTGGGGAAATGACTGAATAAGTTATGGTATATTAACATAATGAAATATTATTGTTATGGTATATTAACATAATGAAATATTATTGTTCTATAAGAAATGATGAGCAGACTGATTTCAGAAAAGCCTGGAAAGATTTATAGGAAGGAAGAATTGGATTCACAGGAAGAATTGGATTCAGAAGGTAAAAATAACCTGGGAAGAAAAACAAAAATGCAAACAGTTTACATTCATTTCCCAGTGTTCAAAGCATACTATTTTCATCTTTTTGTTGTTGTTGTTGTTATTGTTGCTTGTTTGCTAATTTTTTCTTTTTCGTATTTGCCTCCCTTTTGATCTGATTTTTCTTTGTGCAGCACGACAAATATAGAAAGATGTTTAGAAGAATTGCATGTGTTTAATCTATATCAGATTACTTGCTATCTTGGGAAAGGGAGGAAGAGGAAGGAATGGAGAAAAATTTGGAACACAAAGTTTTGCAAAGGTGAATGTTGAAAACTATCTTTGCATATATTTGGAAAAATAAAATATTATTAAAATAAAAAGAGAGAAAGGAAGGAAGGAAAAAGAAGGAAAGAAAGAAGGGAGGGGAGGAGGGAAGAAGGAAGGAAGGAAGGAAGGAAGGAAGGAAGGAAGGAAGGAAGGAAGGAAGGAAGGAAGGAAGGAAGGAAGGAAGGAAGGAAGGAAGGAAGGAAGGAAGGAAGGAAGGAAAGGAGGGAGGGAGGGAGGGAAGGAGAAAAAAAGGGAGGAAGGAAAGAAAGGAAGAAGGGAGAGAGGAAGGCATTGATTTCAGCAGAAGAGGAAGTGAGACCTGAAAGTAAAAAAATACTAGGCTTCTTCCATAGAAATACAGTTTAGTTCAAGAGTAGAGCTTAAGAAAGAATATTGAAAGGGTTGGTAGCATCAGATTATACAAGACTTTGAATAGAGGACCTGGGCAAATGAGTCAGGAGGGAGCTACTGAAAATGTTTTAGAAGATTACATGACCTAAAGCATAACTATACTTAAGGAATATTAATCTGTTAGACATATAAAGAATAGATTAGAAAGGAGGATGTAACGGAAGACATCTTAAGAAGATATTGTTATACTTAGAGAACCCTAGAGATTCAATTAAAAAAAAAAATCAACTAAAAAAAAAAAACAGTTAACAACTTTAGTAAAGTTGCAGGATATAAAAACCCACATGAATTATCAGCATTTCCATATACCACCAACAAAGTCCAGAAGCAAGAAATAGAGAAATTCTGCTTTAAATAACTGCAGACAATATAAAATAAATAGGAGTCTAACTGCCAAGACAGATTCAAGTATTATATGACCATAATTACAAAATATTTCACACAAATAACCTAGAATCTAAGCATTTGGAGAAATAGTAATTGCTCAATATAATAAAAATGGCAATTCTACCTAAATTAATTTATTTATTCAATAACATAACATGCTACCAAATAATTATTTTATAGAGGAAGAAAAATTACAAAATTGAGTAACATAACAGAAAAGAAAAATGATAAAAGCTAGAGGGAATGTGGAAAATTTTGGGACATTGATGCACTGTTGGTAGAGTTGTGAACTTGTCCAAACATTCTGGAAAACAATTTGGAATTAGGTAAAAATCTACAAAATTGTGGCAAAGAATTAGAAATTGAGGGGATGATCATTAATTGAGAAATGGCTAACAAGTTATTATATATGGTTGTGATAGAAAACTTTTGTGTTGTAAGACCTGACAAGCAGGATGGTTTCAGAAAAAGCCTAGGAAGATTTATGTGAACTCATGCAAAGTGAAGTGAGCAGAATGAGGAAAAGATTATACACTGTAATAGAAATATTGTAAGTATGATCAACTGTGAAAGACTTAGCTATTCTGATCAAGACAATGATCCAACACTATAATGAAAAATGCTTCCCAACTCCAGAGAAAAAAATTTGTTAATTTTGAATACTGACTGAAGTTTGCTCTTCTCAGTAGTATTTTATTTTATCAAATACAAGTAAAGATAGTTTTCAATTCTGTAAGACTTTGTGGTCCAATTTCTTTTTCCCTCCCTTATTTCCCCCTTCCCAAAACATCAAGCAATCTGATATAGATTAAATATGTGCAATTCTTTTAACTATATTTTCATATTTGTCATGTTGTGCAAGAAAAATCAATCAAAAGGGAAAAAAAAAAACATGAGAAAGAGAAAAAAACCCAAGCAAACAAAACTGCAACGTAATAAAAGTGAAAATACAATGCTTTAAACCACAATCTCTATAATTCTCTCTGTTCAGATGGTATTTTCTATCTCAAGTCTATTGGAATTTTTGAGGCATACTTTTAAAATACCTTCTTATTTTCTTGTTTTATTTTTTTTTGCCTATGTTTTCTCTTGCAACACAGCTAATATGGAAATATGTATAATCAGTCATGATTATACAAATCAAATTGCTTTCTCAAGGAGAAGGACAGGGATAGAAGTAAGGGAGAGAATTTGGAACTCAAATTTAAAAAAATAGTTATTAAAAATTTTGTTTATACATAATTGGGAAATGTTTAATGAAATAAATAGAACATTTTAAAGGATATTACAATAATTCAGGTGAGTGCATGAAAAATCCTGGATAAAAGTTTAATGTACAAAATGTAAAAAAAAAGAAAACCTTGATACATATATAAAACCAAGAGTCATATCCCAATAAATAAGTGATTAAAGGATATGAAGAATTTTCAAAAGATTTGCAATCTATAAATGATCATTTGAAAACATGTTCCAAATCAGTCAATTAATTAATATTTAAGTGTCTACTATGTGACAGGCAACATTCTAAGAAAAGTAAAAGACAATCTCTTTTACAAGGAGATCAGTTTAATGGGGGAGACAATACACAAACAGCCATATATGAACAAGCTATATACAGGATTAAATTTGCAATAATTAACAGAGGGAAGGCACTAGATGAGGAATTAGTAAGGCAAATTTTAAATTGTGACTTAAAAGAAAGCAAGGAAGCTAGAAGGCAGAAATTAGGAGGCATTCTAAGCATAGCAGGCATCCAGTGAAAATGCCCAGAATCAGACAATGATGTATTCTGTCCCAGGAGGCCAATGTTGCTCTGAGCACAATTGTTTGTGGGGTTAGAGTGGGTCAGAGGGGGAGCAGGAGAAAGGAAAGGTGACTTTTTTTTTCAAGAAGGAAAGGGAGAATTTAGATTATGGAGGGCTTTGAATGCTAGAATATCTTAGTCTAAGACTTATGTGTGATTGAAACATGTTCCTACCTACTTAAGTGATTAGAGACTAAAAACTCAAATCAAGTCAGTAAACTTTTATTAAACTTTCATTATATGTCAGGTACTAGGATAAGGGCTGGAGATGCAAACAAAAGCAAAATCAACACTGACCTCAAGGAGAGGTCATTTAAAATTTTAATTTTAAATTGATGTTATCATTTTAATGGGGGAAATTGTAAAAACAAATGTACAAATAAGATATATAGAAGGTTAACTGGAGGTAATTTCGGAAGGAAGGCACTAGCACTGTGGGGTGCTGCAAATGGCCTCTTTCAGAAGGAAGCATTTTATTTGACTTGAAGGAAGATAAGGAAATCAGGATGCAGAGACAAAGAGGAAGACCATTCTGACGAGTGTGACAGTCAGTGAAAAGGCATTGAGCTAGGAGAGTCTTATGGTAAAAAGGAGCAAGAAGGCCAGTGTTGCTGGATTGTTGAGAATACAAGAAAGCTGGCAAGTTAGGGAGAGCTTTAAAAGTCAAAAAGAATATTTCAGCTTTGATACTGGAAGTAATAATCAGTGGAGTTTATTGAGTAGGAGAATGACATGCGCGGACCTGCATTACAGGAAGATCACTTTGGTAGTTATGGAGTAGAGTTACAGAATAGGTTTGCCTGTGACAGGCAATATATAGTGTGAGTAAAAGTGAGGGAGATTAGGGATAACATCAAGCTTGCAAGCATAAATAGAGTGTTGAGACTAGAATTAATAAAAAGTGAGTTTAAAAGTTCAAGACATAGTATCTGAATAATGAATCATTATGCTAATTGATAATTTAAAAGGAGGCCAGTGGCTCTTTTGAATGTCAAAGAACCCTCATGGAACACACTCAGTACTTATAGATCCTTGGAAAAGTATGTGTTTACTTGTCAAATATGAAAATAAATGACCAAATGTCATAGAGGTTATATAACCTCCATTAACTCTGAAAATACCAAAAAGCTCACACAAGTTATCACAATCACAGTTAACAATAAGAAAAAAAATTACTTTATTCCAGTGAAAGAGAGAAACTAGCAGGAACATGAGTCCTGCAGGTTCTTCTCTGAGCTCAGAGACCACCTGGGGCTGGTGTGAAACAATTCTGGGATTTTGTTGTGACTTGGTTCATTCACAGGGTGAGTGCAAAGGATTGTTGTTATGCCAAACTCAGGGCATTGATCCTTAGCTTTGGAAAACAGGGGGGGGTCTCCTAATAGCAAAAATAGAGAAATAAAAAGAGGAGTGATTTTGCCATGGGAATCATAACAAGTGGAGATCTACTCTGATTAACAAGTAATAAGAAAATAAATGGTTTAATAAGAGATGGAGTTATTCTAATAAGCAAATGAGGTACATAACTGGTCACTCAGACTTGGATAAAGAGACTTATTCATACCCACAAGACCTCATGTAGGCTAATCCTGACAAAACAGAGATCTATTTCTTACCTAAGCCAATTTTTGATCAAATATAAATTTTCCCCATTTTGTCCAAGATTTCATCTCATTATCATCCCTGAACTTTAAAGGCTGCCTGAATAACCTGTAAGAATTGATTTCTGTATGAGGAAATAGAAAGGAAAAAATCCTGCATCTCCCCAATAACAAATGGGTATTAATATCAGAGAGAAATAACAATTTCTCATTTCAGATCTGTTACTTGCTGGCTATATGACTCTGAATAAGTCATTTGACTGCTCTCTGCCTCAGTTTCTTGAACTGTAAAAATGGATCATAATATCAAACCTACTTTTTAGGGAAATTATTGTGAGGATAAAATGAGATACTATTTGTAAAGCATTTAGCATAGTGCCTGGAATTTGTTTCCTTCCTTTCTTTTTGGGAGAATGGTGATATTCTTGAACAAAGAAGAAAATTGGGAAGAAGGAATGGTTTGGGGTGGGGGCAAATAATAAGTTCAGTTTTGAACATATTGATTTGAAGATATCTATGAGACATCCAATTCAAGATAAGAAATCAACAGTTGGAGACATTAGACTGGAAGAAAGGAGAGAAGTTAAAGATCGACATCTTAGAATCATATACATAGAGATGAAAAATAAATCCATGGAAACTAATGAGATCACTAAATGAAATAATAGAGAAGGAGAAGAGAAGGGACCCCCAGACAGAGCCTTGGGAGTTACTCACAGTTAGTGAATATAATCTGGATGAAGATTTAGAAAAGGAGACTGAGAAAGAATGGTGAGACAAGTAGGAAGACTTACATGACAGAGCAGTATCATAAAAACCTAAGGACAAGTGCCAAGGAGAAGAAGATGGTTAACAATGTTAAAATTTATGGAGGGGTCAAGAGGGATAATGAATGAAAAAAGGAGTGAGATCATTGGAAATTAGAAAGAGTAGTTTCAGTTAAATGATAAAGTCTGAAGTCAAACCGCTGAGTCTAGAAAAGAGTGAGGAGAGGAAGTGAACCAAATTACTAAAATAAAAAATGAAAAAATGAGAACTCATAACAAATGAAGAGGAAATAAAAGAGAAACAAGTTTACTCAATTATATTCCAATAAAACTGACAGCTTAAAAGAAATAGACCATATTTACAAAAATATAAAATACCCAGATTAACAAGAAATATAACAATAACTCAGTCTTGGAAAAAAAAAAAAAACATTTAACCAAACATAAATGGACTGCCAAAGGGGAAAAAGGCATGACAGCTCATGCTCAGATAGATGAAAAAATGAACTCTATCCAAAGGACAACTCTAATACCATATAAATTGTTTGCAAAAATAGAGAAAGAAGGCATCACAATTTGTTTTGCAAAGTGTTTTGCAAATATTACTTCTTCTCTCCCTCCCCCCTCACAATTCTGAGAGATCTATAATCTACAAATGAAGCTGACAGAGGTTAACAGGCTTCTGCAGGATCACACAACTAGTAAGTAGCTTTGAGCTCAAGTGGTCCTAACACTAGGTCCAACAGTCTGCCCATGTTCTATCTACCTTCAGTTCATGCAGCTAGTGTCCAAGAATAGATTTGAACTTATAAGGATGTTATAGCTATTTAAAAAATTATTAACCGAATAAGGGATAAAGGTGATTATAAAGGATAAAATGTGTGATTTGATTACTATAATAAGGGAAAGCCAATTCAAACAACTCAAGTTCTACTTCAAATGTTTAGGTTGGCAAAGATGAAAAATGTGGATAATAGCCATTTTAAAAGGTGTCATGGTAGGACAGGCACTGTAATACAATGTTAGTGGACCAGTAATTGGTTTAAACTTTCCAGAAAATAATTCAGAAATATACTTCCAAAGTCACTAAGTTTTATATATATATATATATATACACACACATTTTTAATTCAACTCTATTTCTACTAGGCCTATAATCCAAAGAGATCAAAGACACTCATATCTTTTAAAATATTTATAGTAGCAAAGAAATGGAAAGAAAATCAGTGTCTCTCAGATGGTAAATAGCTAAACAAATTGCAATACATAAATACAATGGAATATTTATAATGATCCCAGAAATAAATATGGACTAAGAAATATGGAAAGAGTTATATGACCTACTGCAGAATGAAATGAACAAAACTCAGACAATGTAGTTAGTTATCACAGCAATAATATAAAGAGAAACAACTCGTTAAGATATCAGCTCTGAATCAAAGCATCTTTTTTCTGAACTAGAAACATCTTTTAGCAGAGGGTTTTTTTTTTCTTCAAAACACCAAATCTACATTACTTGACTAAACTGAAATAGATCGTAAATTAAATGAGTAATGTCTACTATTTGACAAACAAAGTTTTAACAATTTAATCAAACTGGAATGAAATAAATATAAACAAAAATTCAACAAACTGTTCCTTTATATAAATTCACCAAAATCTCAAAACAAAACAAAACAGTAATACCACAATAGTTAATTCAGATGGGAAAAAAGTTCTTTGAAATGCAGGACTGTGGAATCATTGACATTTGTTAAATGTAGTTTAAAAAAATCTGAAAACTTCTGAAAATTGTAACCTGAGTTGATTATTTTCAAATAGATTTCAAATAGATTTTCAAATAGATTCTTTTCCCCCCCCCCAAGTTTAAATTCCAGTTCTCTGTCACATAATCCCTTAATATTTGAATATCCTTATGTCATTTATTCTGTACGACTCAGTAAATCAAGCATATAGTCTCAGACAGAGGAACTAGAAATACAGAGTAAACATCAATAGTTTTTTAAATCCGTTTGGCTTAATTATACATATTTGTTATGTGCAGAAGTTGGGGGTGGAAGGGTGATAGTATGGTGGATAGAGACAGATTTGAAAAAAAGAACATCAATATAACATTACAAAACATTAAATGAGATAAGTGTTTAGCACAGTGACTGGCCCTATAAATGATAGCTATTATTATTATTTTATTAAATGCATAGGAAAAAACAAAAGTAAATGAATGAAGGGACACAAACAAATAGAGCAATTTTGTTACTACCATTCACACAATTACATATAATTCTTTTTTAAAAAATTGTACCAATAGTTCATTTCTTTCTAGTTCTTTGTATATTGAGATATTTGTGGATTTTTTAGTTCATAATAAGATAATATTTTAAATTTTAAAGTAGAAGAAAAAATATTATTCAAACCTATTGCCTCTCTTTCTAGGTTCTCCTTCTCTGTTTTTTCTGTTCTGCTGTCTGAGTCCCAATTTTATGCCCCACCTCTACACCCTCCCTCAATCAATAACTGTCAAATTCAGTGACCTTTTTATATTTTTCATTTTCTTCACCTTCTTTAAGGCATTTGACTCTACTGATATCTTTGCCTATTGAGTACCCCTCTTCCTCAGATACAGAGTCACCCCTTTCTTGATTTTCCCCTCCATTAGTTCTTACTATTCTCCTGAAATGGATGCTCTTTTCCCTCTTTAGTCTTCTCATCAATCTTCTTCATTTGACCAACTTGTTATCATTTCCATATGATTTCCTAGACAATAGCTCCAAGCCTGATTTCTCTTATGGTTCCAGCTTCACATTCTCATGATTCCCCTTAGGATTGTAAATTGGAATTTTCAATATTAGGTTTATTTACCTAAATTCTTCCTAACTACCATTTCTGCCAACTTCCTTTATTTTCTTCACCTCACCCAACAAGTTATCACTAGAATCCTTCTGTCTGTATTCCTATTGCAGCAATTCTACGAGGTGTCCTAAATGTCCCCACTCTGGGCCATTAGCTTCCAGTTAACTCCAAATCTATCCCTCTCACTGATGCCCCATAAATATTTCTTATGCAAACATCCAGCAACATCATTTCTCTCTCAAGCATCTGTAGTAGCTCCCTTACTTGTTAAATACATTTCCAGTCCTTTCCCTTGGCATTCATGACATCCCTGTCTATCACTCCTAATCTGGCCAGTCTATCTTTCCAACTTTAACTCATGCTCACCATGCTCCAGTTAGACTGGGCTAGTGTTTATCCCTGGGTAGAACAGGCCCATTCTTTCCCTGGTTCTCTCTAGACTTGGAAGGTCTCTTCACCCTTACTTTACCCAATTATCATCTATTCTTTCTTCAAACCCCAATTCAAACCCCACTTTCTATTTCCCCAAACTACTACCATTTCTTTTTCCCACTTTACAAAAAACGTTTTATTTTGCAGCTCTCTGAAGCACTTACTTAATCTGATCAACCTTTTTTCAGGGACCTATCTTGTTACTATTAGCTAAGGTTACAAAGAAAAATTTAAAAAGCAACTAAAAGGCTCTACCTATAGGTCATTCTCCTCTTAAACAATATACTCTATGAGAGCAGGAATCACATTTAATTTAAATTTCTTAGCTCACCTAGTTTCTAACAAAGTCTTCTTTAGGTGGTAGCTGCTTAATAATTGGTTATTGATTTAATAAGCATAGCTAGCATTTATATAACTTTATGAAGATTTACTTATTTTAGCATTTTAATCATATTATTTCATTTTATCCTTACAACAATCCTGGGAAATAGGTGCTATTATTATCCCCTTTTACAGATGAGGAAACTGAGGAGACAAAAATCAAGGACTTCCCCACAGGCACAAAGCTAGAAAATGGAGTGGATTTGACCTGTTTCCGGACTTCAGGCCTACCACTGTGTCCTACTTGCACCCCCTGGCTGATTTGAGGTGCATATCATTTTCCTATTAAAGGGTGTGTCTTTGAGCACACACCCTTTTACTTTATTTTATTTTATTTTTTATCAGTGGCTAGGTTTTGCATATCATGGGGTGCTTATGGATTTTGATTTAATTTTAGTGAATTAATTTTGAGTTTTCAGTTGTTCATTTGAATTGATGATTTATTCAGTTTTCTGAAAAATCAAGATAATTTAAAAATTACTTTAGTAAAACTTCTGAAGCACTCCTGAAATATCGGAGCTCGAACAAAATATTTCAAAAGAAAAAATAATCCTCCTGAATTCTTATCTCAACTTTTCCTTCCTTTTTTTTTTTGATTTTGGTATTGTTTTCCCCCATCTTAATCAGTTTGAGTTACTTTCGATTTTGATGCTTTACCACGGTTTACTCTGTGCAAGTTTTTTGACTTTCCTAACGTCCTATCTTTACTTCTCTTCCTTTTACTCGTCCCTTAGTAAGCCAACCGACCGTTTTCCCCCCTTCAGAATGTTTAAGATTACGTCAAAGCTTTGACTTTGTATCTCTGCTAAAACTTAGCTTTCGGCGGTCTTCCAGCTGTAGGCGCACCAATTTTTAATTCCTCTGATTCAATGTAGGCTGTGTAACGGAGCTTCGTGGTTCACCCATTTTAATTTAAAAACAAAAATAAAATTTTTAAGTTGACGACTCATACACACCTATCAAGAGGGTAAAAAAGTACGCACCCTTTAGGGTTGCCCGGCTAGCTCAGTCGGTAGAGCATGGGACTCTTAATCCCAGGGTCGTGGGTTCGAGCCCCACGTTGGGCGTTCGGCTTTTTTTACTCTCTCTCACACCAGGAATGCCCATAACTAGCGTAACACAAGTCACTCCTGCGCGCATTTTTGATTTAATTTAAACAATTTGGAAGAAAGTAAAGCGTCCCGACAGAATAGTTTCATTTTGGAAACAGGAAGGACGGAAGTTTTTTTGCGCATGCGTATCGAAAGGCAAGGTACTCCACCCTGGCTTTTTTCCGCCCTAGCACAACTTGAAGCCGATTATTTAAAACACGGCACAACAGAACAAAAAATAAAATCTAAGCTTTTAAGAATGCAAAGTTCACTCCAGGAAAAATTGCATAATTATGCATGCTCGATGATAGGGGTACACTCCCTCTTTGTTTGCAAATAGAACGCTGAATTCCCGATTGTTCCGGAACTCCAGGATTCTGCGTTAGCTGTTGGTGGACTAAGAAAAGTGAGATCGGAGACTAGTCGCGTTCATTCATTCATTTGTTCATGCGTTCATCCACTTATTTATCTATTCATCCGTTTCTCCTTCCCGCTCTTCCTCTCTGCCTTCCTTCCTCCTTTTCTCCTTCCTTCCCGCTTTCCCTCCTTCCCTCCTTCCTTCCCTCTTTCCCTCCTTCCCTTCTTTCCCTCTTTTCCTCCTTCCCTCCTTCTTTCCTTCTTTCCCTCTTTCCCTCCTTCTTTCCCTCTTTCCCTCCTTCTTTCCCTCTTTCCCTCCCTCTTTCCCTCCTTCTTTCCCTCTTTTCCTCCTTCTTTCCTTCTTTCCCTCTTTCCCTCTTTCCCTCTTTCCCTCCTTCTTTCCCTCTTTTCCTCCTTCCCTCCTTCTTCCTCTCTCTCTCTCTCTCTCTCTCTCTCTTCCTTCCTTCCTTCCTGCTGAACTGACAGGTAACACTGCCATCCTAAGGTGGGTTTTTACCATTTCCTTATTCCCTCATTTTCACTTTTTAAAAGCGAATACGAAGCAGAGATTGGGAGACTGGATGCGTGTCAGCAGAATTTCAGTAGGGAGTGTCAGCAAAATGGGATAAGTCCAGTCAATCAATTAGTTAATCATAAAACTCTCCCACATGTATTTTTTGGTTTTTCTTCCTATCTCCAAAGTTTAGCCAAGTGCCTGGTACATACTAAGCTTTTCATAAATGCTTTAAGCAAGTATTTAATAACTGATTATAACATAGCAGGAACTGTGCTGGGGATTCAAGAAAAAGGCCAAAATAATCCCTGCACTCCAGGAGCTTACATTCTAATGGGAGAAGCAATATGCCAGCAGCTGTGTATAAACATGATATATATAGATATAGATATCTATCTATATCTATATATATCATGTTTATACACATATATAGATATCTATATCTATCTATCTATATATCTATATCTATATCTGTCTATCTATATCTATCTATCTATCTATATCTATATCTATCTATATCTATATCTATATCTGTCTATCTATATCTATATCTATCTATCTATATCTATATCTATATCTATATCTATATCTGTCTATCTATATCTATATCTATATCTATCTATCTATCTATATCTATATCTATATCTATCTATCTATATCTATATCTATATCTATATCTATATACTGGATAGTTTGGAGGCGATCTCAGAAGGAAGGCACTCTCGGGAAAGAAAGACTTCTTGCAGAAGAGAAAGCTCTCTTGCTGAGAGCTAAAGGCAGGAAGAGAGGAGCGAAAGAATTCCTGATGTGTTGCAAGATAAAGTAAGCAGAATAACTTCTCAACAATGAGATGACTCAGGGCAGTTCCAATGATCTTATGATGATGAGAGCCATCTACCCCCAGAGAAAGGTCTTTAGGAACTGAGTGTGGATCACAACATAACCTTTTCACTTCTTTTGTTGTTTGCTTGGATTTTATTTTCTTTCTCATTTTTTTCCTTTTTGATCTGATTTTTCTTGTGCAGTAAGATAATTGTATAAATATGTATGCCTATATTGGATTTATGTATTTTTTTTTTGTCATGTGTAATATATATCGGATTACTTGCCATCTAGGGGAGGGTGTAGGAGGAAGGGTGGAAGAAATTGAAATATAAGGTTTTGCAAGGCTCAATGGTGAAAAATTATCCTTGCCTATGTTTTGAAAATAAGTAAATTTAAAAAAATAAACAGAATAAGCTAAAAGATATTGTGTGTGTGTGTGTGTGTGTGTGTGTGTGTGTGTGTGTGTGTGTGTAGTAGGGGGAACAGAAGAAGGGCCTAGGAAGAAGCTTTTTGAGTCATTCATTCATTCATTCAACAAGCATTTATTTATATAAAGTTCTAATAGCTTTTTATTTTTTTAATGAAAAATGAGAAATGAAAAAGGAAAAACCAACCAAACAACAACAACAGCAGCAACAAAATGTGAAAATACCGTCCATACTCAGTCTCCATTATTGTCTCTCTGAATACGATGGCACTTTCCATCCTAAATCTATTGAAATTGTCTTGAATCACTTCATTGTTGAAAAGAGCCTCAACAAGCATTTATTACTATACAAGGTTAGGGATTCAAAGACAACAAAACCGTCCTTGCTCCAGGGAGTTTATATTCTCTGAGGGAAAATAACACAAACAATGGTAACTCAATATAAAATATAGGAACCTCTTGCATGAGAAAACTCCCTCTACCAAAGCCAATGCTCACTTTCTCTTGCAGTTTCCCGTTTTAGAGATGCCCAGGGTGCTGAGAGATTGTGACTTGCTCAGGGTCTCATAACCAGAATTGTGTGAGCTTGGACTTGCATGGAGGGGCCCTTAGCTCTCTGCTGCTGGACACAGTGAGTGGAAAAAGCAGGTCTAGAGCCTGGTTTCGAGTGAGGAAGATGGGGCCGAGGTCCCTCTCTGACACATCCTGGCTCTGTGAGTGGATAAGTGTGATGGGGCCAGGAAACAAACAAAACTACAAAGGAGAGATGGAGGTCATCAGCAAGTTCTCTGGTTTTGGGGGATTGGGGTGCTTTCTGGGGAGCTCAGTCCGCTCTGGCCCCTTTCTATGAACTTTAAGATTAAGCCACTTTGAGAGACACACGTGCTCTGTCCCCTTGCAACCTTGCAACTTCTGGATTCTGAGCCCTTTGTCCCTGCCGGGGAGAGATTTTTCCAAGGAGTTTGGGCCAGAATCTCAAAATAACTGCCTACTCAGTAGGTTTCAAAGTCACCGACCTTTTTCTTTTGAAGGAGCAGCTTAAGATTCTTACAGCCTTCCCTCAGATTGCCATTAAATTTGAGGGAAAGGATCTGTCTCTCCTTTCCTCTCCCTAGAAGCAATTGTGTCTGCCTAAGTCCATTCTAGGAAGATATGTTGGTCTAGATGAGCTCATACTGAATCTAAAATCCTTCTCTGCCTCATATAGTTTCTATTTCTTTCTCTGAGTGGGCACAAATGAATAGTGATCCTGAAAAATGGCAACATTGGTGCTATCAGATGAGCTTGAGAGGTCTGGAGGCCTTAAGAAATTCTGGTTTTGAATAGTCCAGTAGGAGGTACTTCCTGAAGCTATATTGCCCTTCTAAGAGAAGAAAATGAGCAGCACCTGCAACTCTGCCAAAAGCTATAGACTTGAGTGAATTGCTGATACAAGGGCAGTGCAGATGTTAAAAGGAAATCCTTCCCTTGGGAGTCTTCTCTGCCTCGCATGAAAGTATAATAATAATTATGGATTATTTTTTAATGTATTTTTCAATGTGAATGCTCTGTGTACTCTTGATCTCTTTGAATTCGGGAAGCTGCCTCTAAAACAAAACATATCTATATCAGGAACACTATTTGTGTCCAGAGAAGGAAACATAAGCTGGAAAAGATAGCCAGGAACACAAGGTCCAAGCTCAGTTTACTTCATCTTATCTATTCTTGCTTTCTTTATATGTCACAATTTTGCATGTCACTTTGGGCAGGGACCCTGCAAAACTTTATTAATTCCTTCAATTTTTTTTATTTCAGAAAATATTCCCCCAATTCCCCCCCCCCAAAAAAAAATTTTTTTTTGTTTCAAATTCTGTCCTCTACTTCTTATGCCTTAGGTAGCCAAGAAATATGATGTCAATTAAACATGTTATCTACATTGCCAAAGAACACATGTGCACACATGCACACACATATTAAACAAGAAACATGAAAAATAAAGTGAAAAAAATAGCTTCTCGTTAACCAGTTTTCTTTCTGGAGGTGGATAGCATTTTTTATCATAGATCCTTTGGAATAGTACTGGATTATTATGTTGATCAGAGAGTAACAGCCTTCCACAGTTATTACAATGCTGCTGTTACTATGTACACTATTCTAGTTCTGCTTATTTCACTTAGCACCAATTTGTATAAGATTTCTCAGGTTTTCTGAAACCATTCTGTACATTATATCTTACAGCACTATAATATTCTATTACATGCTTATACCACAATTTGTTCAGCTATTTCCCAGTTGATGGGTTTCCAATTTCCAGCAAAAAAGAGTTCCTATAAATGTTTTTGTACAAATAAGTGCTCTTCCCTTTCCTTTGATCTTTTTAGGATAGTAATGGTATTGTTGGGTTCAACAGAATGGAGAGTTTTATAACTTTTATATATAGTTCTAAATTGTTCTCCAGAATGTTTAGACCAGTTCACAACTCCACCAATCAGCAGGAGTCAGGAATTCAGGTTAGGGGAAAATCGTCAGTCTTTATTCTCAGTGAAGAAGGATCGGAAGTGGAAGAGAATTGGCGATAGCAATGTGTGTAGCTGAGTCAAGAAGCTAGCTAGACCAGCAGCCACCTGACCAGGAGCTAGGAGAAAGGAACCAAGGTCAATCTCTCCCAGCTTCCCTTCCTGTCTCTCTCTCTGTCTCCACCCACCAAAATCGTCATTTCCTATACAACACATCAGGACTTGCACAGAGAGTGGGCAGGGACCATTCTTTATCCAATCATGTATATTAATAGAGTATAGTCCAATTACTATTTAGCCTCATGTACTTGGGACCTCAGTGCATCAACTCAAACCTCAGCCCATTATATACAGTTTAATAAGACTTCTTGAAATTAAAGCTGATTTTTTGTTGAATTCTATAACATGCTGGGATAAAATTAGAAGAACTCAACAAAATGATTATAGGCAAAATTGAATATTCTATTTTAATCATTCAGCAAAGATGCAAGACACTCTCCTAAATCCTGGGAATATGAAGATAGTCAATAATCCACAAGCTTTTATTAAAACTTACTATGTGTGGGGTAGCTAGGTGGTGTAGTGGATAGAGCACCAGCCCTTAAGTCAGGAAGACTTCAAATTTGGCCTCAGAAACTTAATACTTTCTAGCTGTATGACTCTGGGCAAGTCACTTAACCCTAATCGCCTCAGCAAAAAAACCCAAAAAACTTACTATGTGTTTCATGCTTTTTTTATTTGTTTGTTTTTTGTTCATATTTTATTTTTTATAATTTTTTCCTTTTTAATGTGGTTTTTCATGTGCATCAAAATAATTATAAATATGTATGCATATATTGGATTTAATATATTTTTGCCATGTTTAACATATATTGGATTACTTGCCATCTAGGGGAGGGAATGAAGGCAAGTGGGGGGAAACTGGAACACAAGGTTTTGCAAGGGTCAACGTAGAAAAATTATCCATGCATATTTTTGAAAATGAAAAATGTTTAAGTAAAAAAAAAAAAGATTACGTTGTGCCAAGCACTCACTGTGTATACAATGAAAGGTAACAAATAGGGGAGATAACAAATAAATAGATACAGGATATGTAGAGTACATGGAAAGTAATCTTAGCAGGAAAGGCATTAGAAATGGGGGAAACTAGAAAAGTATTTTTGTAGGTCAGATTTGAGCTAGGTCTTGGAAGAAGCTAGGAAATAGCTAAAGGTAAGAGGGCCAATCATTCCAGACGTGGGAGACAGCAAGTGCAAAGTAAAAGATACTAGAGTATGAGGTTGGAGGAGATGAATTGGAAATTAAATGGAAGGAGAACAAACTGTAAAAATATGGGAAAGATAAGTCAGGTTATAAATAGCTTTAATCCAAAAAGAGGTTTTAATATCTGATTCTTGAAGTAAAAGAATGCCATTAGAGTTCATTCAACAGAGTGGCACCTGCTTTTAGAAAGACCGCTGTGGCAGCTGAAGATGGATTGTTGTGGGAGATACTTGGGGCAGGGAGAGCAGGGAGGTGGCTATTGAAGTTGTCCATGCAAGATGTGATGAGGATCTGAACTATGTTTGTGGATATATAAGTGAGGAGAAGGGATCATTTATTTGTGAGATGTTGTGAACATAGAAATGATGAGATTTGGGAATGGACTGGACATGTGGGATGAGCGTGAGAGGAAGATGCTGACATTGCAGATCTTAGTGTTATTGATAGTAAAAGGAAAGTTGGATGAGTTGTATTTTGGATATGTGCAGCTCGAAACGACCCTGGAGGGGCCTGGCTAAGGGCCTCCCCTTTCTTCCTTCTTCCTTCCCTCCCTGTCCTAACAAGACCACCGTGTTGGAGGAGGCCTTCAGCACTAGCACTGCCAAATGGCCAGCTTCCTGCTCTTCCCCTCTGCCCAGTCCTGGATTAGGACTTTCCTGAGTGGTCCAAGTTGCTGCCCAGAGGGAACAGGAGCAGCTGTATCAGATCATCAGCCATCCTGTGGCACTGGCAGACCCCAATCACTTATACAGGGCACATGTGGCCTGGCCTTCATGGAGTCATGCTCTAGAACTCTTTCCTGATCAGTGTCTGCAAAGATGGTGAACTTATGCAGTGCCAAGGAGACCTGGGGGACTGGCCTGGGACATTTTTGGGTAATACGGTGAGGTATAGGTTCCAGCATTGAAGACAGATGCTCCAAAAGTCACTATGGCAACTTCAGATTTTACAGGTAAAGTATGAGATGCTATGACCTTGGCTCGTGAAAACATTATTGAGTGTGGGTTTCACTTAGGGTAACACCCAACCATTGACAAGTGGACAGCATAAACTCTTATGCACATGATTGGAACAAACATGAAGCAGAACCTAATCAGTCACACCCCTGGTATTAAAAAGGTTTTAACTCCAGCCAGTGCCAAAAACTACCTTGGGACAGTGGACAAAAGTGAAGTCACCTAATTCCAGTATGTCAGTTAGCAGCATGGAACATGTCCTTCACCTAATTTCAGTATGTCAGTTAGCAGCATGGAACATGTCCTGAAGGTTAGATTCTGGTAATTACTATGGGAAACCATGGCTTTTAATAAGCAGTCTGGAGCCAGTAAAATCCCTTAAAGCTCTTGCTCCAATCCATTCTGGTTTTTCACCTAAACAATTTGTTGTTGCAAGCAATGAAGATTTTGAGCTTTATAAATATGACTGAAATGTGGAGAAGAGCTAGAATCTGACAAAGGACAATTGGTCCTTTAGCTATGTGAGGTTTAGGGCTGTTGGAGAACTGTGTGCTTTGAGGATAGCTCATGGAGACTATGGCAGACTCTGGTAGTCTTTGGAGATTTCATTTCTAGAGATAACATAACTGTTGGAAGGTTTTGGCTCAGAAAATTCAGACTGCATCTAACCTTTCAGTTCCTAAAGGTCAGCTCGAGTGTCTTTTGTATACTATAGATGTTATACAACATATGAACTAAAACAAATAAGCAATAACTGGCATACGCCTTATTGAGTTATCCTTTATGTAAGGCAAGCGTGCTCATCATTTGATGGGGAATATGAGAGTTAACTCCACTGTTGGGACTAGCTTTCTTTAAGTGAAAACTGGGAACACATATTTTCATCCACTATCCTGCTGCCTTCTTCAACAGCACCAAATGCTACAGAGATGTCCACGGGATGAAGACTAAGATTTTTAGATTAGTTTTTAGATTTAGTATTAAGATCTAGCTAACAGGTAACTTTGGGAAAATTAGTTTCCATTGAACAAGGAAGTTTGAAAACAGATAAATTAGACACAGTAATAGGTTTTCAGTAGCTGCTGATTTTTGTAGAGAATTTAAGAGACACAAAATAATTATGACAAATTAAAATAAGAAATAAAGTGTATTACTTATCTTTACAGAAAACAAAATAAAGAAAAAAAAAGCAAAAATTTCAACAAGATCATTTATACTTAAATTTTATGGCTAAGTATACATTTAAGAAGTATGTAAAGGAACATTTGATACACAGAATATAGGATCAATGAAATGGTCAGTAAAAGTGCTTTTAAGAGTTGGAGTCTAGTAGAAATATAAATAATGCGCTCCATTAAAATCTGCCTCTGTTTTTTCATCATGCTATGTAAGTAACTGGGTGCATGAAGACTGTGTAAAATCTGGCAAGCTGGTAGGGCCCTTGTGATAGATAATCTATATCTTTTTTTTGAAGACCATGCCCACTGAAATAAATTATTGACTGCAATTGAACATTTTTGTACATATACTTTAATACTGGAAATAACTAATAATGTTTAACATTGTTCAATATTTAATGAATAATTATTAACTATTACGACATTTTCAATACTCTCCAAAAGCAAGAATGGGTCTTATACATTTCAGGGAGAAACAATTGTTACCCTTTTCTTGTAACAAACCTTCTAACAAACTTTCAAAATTAAACTGCTTGTATATACTGTTAATATAAATACAGAAAATCTCACAAGGGTCACATACTGAAGCTCTTTAAGAAAAACAAAAAAGTCAGAAAAGGAAACATAGATTTGCTTTCACTAATACTAAAGTTAACTATAACACAACATCCTATATACGTTGTGTGACACATTTGGAATTGGGTTGTGATGATATATGCTAAGTATAATAGGGTCTTTTCTTGGGTCAAGTGCTGCTCCATCTTCTTTAGGATTTTATTTTTCAGTGGAAAATGCTCTCTTCATCAGTGGGGGTGGAGCTTTGCCCATATCAAACATCATTTCTATAGGGGGGTTATTGAGTGAACACCAGTCAGGAATTCGGCCAGTTTGATTGTAATACTCCTTTGAAATGGAACGGCTCCCAAGAATATCCTGGAGGGCTCCAAAAATAGCACCTGAATGTAAAACAAAAAAAAAATACGGTGAATGAAAATTGTGAGACATTTTAAAAAGTTTTTATGCTCAGAATATTGGGAATTCTTGGTTTAGACTTTTCTTTTTGCAGATTTTATTTTACTTCATCTCAAGAAAACAAAACTCTGAATGATCTAAGTCTTCATCACCAGGCACAGAAACTAAATGAATTAAGAGCAAGTTTACAAACTCTATCTACTTTAGAATGTAAATTAAAAACAATAAAAAAATCCTTTTTTAGATACTATAGACATTATACTTTAAAATTTTGCAAAAAAAAAAAAAACTTTTAAACTACATTGTCTTTCGGTGATATGTTGTTCTTAACTTTTATGTACACTTAGAAGTAATTTGTTATTAATTTACTAAAATAAATTATGAGATTCTACTCAATCACATGTATTTCACTTTTGAACTAAGCTTCTGTTATAAGTAGCTGCAACTAGATACAATCAATAATACAAAAGGTTTTTGTGGCCCTATGCTTCATTAATGAAACTGCACATCACTTCAAATTCCTTAAGCCTCATTATAGTTTTGTAGGTAAGTCTACAATTATAATATTTTTACTTTATTTTTTTAACTTTGGCAGTTAAATCTGCTTTAGCTTGATACTCAAAATACTTAATGACTTATTTCATAGCACTGTGAATATAGTCTGCTCTAAGATTCTACAATTTTATTTTCACAACATTCCAAGTTTATGTCCATGTTTACATGTTAAAATACTTTCCCTGAAGTTAATTTGTATTTTTTTCATCTAAAAGTTAAGAAAACTCAATTATTTTCTCATTTCAGAATCTTAAAATTCGTTTCCTTCCCATGTATAATTAAATTTTATCATTATCATTTGGCAACAATACAATCAAATAATGTCATCTCTGAACTAGAAAAATAGCAATAAAAATACAAGAGATTTTAATATTCACTTGTACTTTTGTTCATTTACATTTTGGGAAAAAAAATCAAGAAAAAGTTTCTTTTTTTAAGCAGTTATAAAACTTCAATTGTTATATTATGAAATTACTTTGTAAATGAAATTTAAAAAAAACCCAGAATTTATAACAACATTCATAATGATTCTCCCTCAAAAATCTTTTTTCTTTTCTGAGGCAATTGGGGTTAAGTGACTTGTCCAGGGTCACATAGCTAAGAAGTGTTAGGTATTTGAGGCCAGATGTGAACTCAGGCCCTCCTAATGTCAAGGTTGGCATTGGTCAATGGCAAGGTTTATCTACTGCATCAACTAGTTGTCCTATCTCAAACATTTTAACCTCCATCAGTGTTCTCAAATCTACCTACTTCTTCATACATTTTACCTGTCAGTGGTCACAATGTAGATCTCATTCCATTTCTAAGATAAAACCTCTGATAATCCTTCATTTGATTAGTTTCCTATCATTCAATTTCTCCCTATGTCTTATTTCTTTTAAACCTATTTAAAAACTGCGATTTGCCCTCACCATGATTTCTAATCATTTTGTCCCCAAAATTTTAAGGAAAAAAAAAATCTTAATTATGAACTTGAAAAACATACAGAAAATTTCTTATACAACTTGCTGCTTTTTTAAAGGCACGTATTAAATTTAAGTCAGTAGGTCCAATAATAACTTGCTTGCCTCTGTCCCTTTTTGAACTCCTCTCTGTATTTTAAAAAATGTTTTAGTGATGCTTCTGTCCTTCCTTTTTCGGGTGTTTTGAAATCATTCCTCCCATACTTCTACCTCTCCTCACAAAACAGAAGCTCTTTTCTTAGTCTCTTTAGTCTCTGCCAAGAGGTGGGAAGCATGATTCATTACTATTCTTCTGGAACTGTGACTGGTCATTGTGCTGGTCCCTATTTTTAAGTCTTCAGTTTTTTCTTTTATATTGTTTCCATTTTTGTTCCACTTTACATTATAATCAATGCAAAAAATATGCTATGGATTCTGTTCACTTTACTCTAGATCAGTTCATAAGTTTTCCCAGGGTTCTCCGGATCCCTAGTCTTTCATAATTTCTTCTGGTACATTATTAAGTTACATTCAAAAATCACAATTTGTTCAGTCACTCTTCAGCTAATGAGTATTCACTTTGTTTCTACTTTGTTATCATCACAAAAAAATGCTGTTATAGAAATATTTTTGTGCATATGAGTCCTGTTCTTTATCTTTTTTGGGGAACATATGCCTACTAGTAAAATTACTTTTGATACACAATTTTGTGATGTTTTGTTTATAAGACTAAATTGCTCTTTAGAATGAGTTAATCAACTTTTACTCCACCAGCATTTAAGTACACCTGTCCTCTTATGGCTACTCCAAAAATAATTTTCCATTTTTGTGTTTTTGTCAACTTAGTGGATGAAAGGCATATCCTCTGAATTGTTTTAATCTGAATTTCTCTTATTATTATTATTAGTAGTAGTAATCTGATTTTGAATAGTTTACATTTCTTCTTTGGAGAACTGCTTATTCATTTCCTTTGACCATTTGTTGATTGAGGAATTATTCTTATTCTTTATATTTGTATCAATTAATTTTGGATATTAGACTTTTAATGGGAAAAATTTGATGCAAAGATTTTTCTCCCAGCTAATTTTTACTTTTACTTCTAACTTAATTAATTTTGATTTTGCAACAACACTTTCAATTTTATATAATTAAAATTGTTCATTGTATACTTGTGATTCTTATCTTTTGTTGATCCTTCCCTTACCACATTTGTGAAGAGTCTTTCTTTTGCTTTGTTCGTAAAACAACATTTGAAGCTTTTTGTGGAACATAATTTAAAATGTTGGTCAAAAACTCATTGTCTGCCATCTTCCTCTTCAGTATTCCCAGCATAGAAAGTTCTTATCCCACTATTAGAGTTAAGTTTTATCAAACACTACACTAAAATATTTGATTGTTTCCAGATCTCATGTACTTAATCTATTTCCACTGATCCACTTTTCTACTTTTTAAGTCAGACCAAATTTATTTATTTATTTATTTTTGCTGAGGCAATTGGGGTTAAATGACTTGCCCAGGGTCACACAGCTAGGAAGTGTTAATCCGAGTCAATTTTCTGAGGCCAAATTTGAACTCATGTCCTCCTGACTTCAGAGCTAGTGCTCTATCCATTGTACCACCTAGCTGCTGTCACAGTTAAAGTTTTGATGATTACTCTAGTATGGTTATATCTAGTATTGAATACATATCTCTTTCCTCCATTATTTTTATATGAATTTTATTATTATTTTGTCTAGTTGCATAAAGTCACTCAGTTTGGTATGGCACCGAATATGTCTATCAATTTAGGTAGCATTTCCCTTTTTATTATATAAGCAGGAAACAATTATTTAATTCTGCCTTTATTAATAAAGAATGTTTTGTAGTTTTATTCATATTGTTCCTACATGTGTTTTGGTAGGTGGACTGAGTTATTTTATACATTCCATAGTCATTCTGAAAGCAATTACCTTTTCCTAACCTTTTTGTTAAAATATAGAAACGCTCATGACTTGTATGTTTATTTTACATCTTGGTATTTTGCTTATTTTATTATTTCAATTGATGTCTCAGTTGAATCTCTAGGATGCTTTCAGTTAACTGTTACATCATTTGTTTTTTTCTTTGTCTATTCTTATTCTTTTAATTTCATTTTTAGTAGCAATATCAGGTAATAGTGATGTTAATGGACATCCTATCTTTATTTTGATCTTAGGGCAAAGATCCTTTCTAGCATTACTCCATTATACTGGTTTTTTGTTTTAGAAAGATACTGTTTATCAGTTTTTCACCTGTATCTAACTCTTCTTGACTCCACTGGAGGTTTTCTTGGTAAGGACAGGAGAATGCTTTTGTTATTTCCTTTTCCAGATCATCTTGTAGATGAGGAATTGTGACAAACAGAGTTAAGTGACTTATCCAGGATCACACAGCTAGTAAGTGTGTGAACCCAGATTTGAGCTTAGGAAGAGGAATCTTTCTGACTCTAAATCCAGCACGGTTCACGGTGCTCCCTAGCTGTTCCATATTAACAAAGAATTCATTTATTTCTACGTAAAAATACTTTTAATATTAATGTAAATTCTCAGCATACATTATCAAAATAATTTTGCTCAGCTATTGATATAATCACATTTTTGTTGTTTTGGTTATTAATGATTTTTTGGATTATGAATGATATGATCCTTGTTATTACATGTTTATACACATGGTTCAGTACCAAATATATTTCTGGTATAATTCCAACCTTGCCATAATATATAATCTTTTAAATATATTCATATTTCACATTGCTTACACCTGATAATAAAAACTCTAAAGGATTCTCTTTTGTCTCAGAGATACACTATAAACTGCTTTGGTTTTTAAAAGTCTATTACAATTTGGCTGCAATCTATCTTTCCAACTTTAATAATTCCTCTTGTATTCTATGACAGGGCTTCTTAAAACTTTTTCCACTTGCGACCCTTTTTCACCCAAAATTCTTTTACATGACTCTGGGAATACAGGTATGTAAAATAAGTATACACTCGATCCCACTTCTCAATATTCATTAGGGAAATTGGCCTCTAATTTTCTTTCTCTGTTTTGGCTCTTATTTTAGATATTAGCATCATATTTGTGTCAGGACTCCTTCTTTGCCTATTTCCAAATGGTTTCCATAGTACTGGAATTAATTGTTCTTTAAATAATAGAACTTGTAAGTCCATCTGGCGCTGGAGATTTTTTATTAGAGAGTTCAATGATGGCTTGTTCATTTTCTTTTTCTAAAATGGGGTTATTTAAGTAATTTATCTCCTTTTCTGTTAATCTGGGCAATTTACATTTTAATAAACATTCATTTCAATTAAGTTGTCAGATTTATTGGCAAAATAGCTCCTAATCATTGCTTTAATTTCTTCTTCATTGATGGTAAATTTACCCTTTTCATTTTTGATGCTGGTAATTTTTTTCCCCTGTTTTTCTAATTAAATTAACCAAAGGTTTACCAGCTCCCCTTCTATTGTTGCTTCTTAGAAGCCATAAATCTTCATTCAACTTTCAGCTCAGGTAATATCATTTTTTCCTTCTATCTACTTTCCTCCAATTGTTAGTTTTGACTTTTAAATGAGTCTGGTTTTTTTAGATAAACAATGTTACTATATATTTCATTTCTCCACTTGAATGACATGAGAAATAAATTTATTAGACAATTGTTACAATTTAAGCAAAGTAAAAAAAAATGTAAATTCTTTATGGCAAACTTAATGGACAATTCTGAATAACGAATTATTGCTGTACTTTACCACATAGCAATATCATTAAAAATACAGTAGTTGTTATTGAATTAACAAGTATCATCAATATAAGAAAAAATTAAGTCCTGAATACAATACTTTGTAAATTTATTTTTAACATTCTAAACATAATACTTTTAAATTAAAGTCTTACCTCCCAACCAGGCTACACAGTTAGGCTTTGCGGGTGGAATATGAATTCGAAATGTCTTAGTGCCAAGTGCTTTTTGGTATTTTGGTTTTTCTACCAAATACCTGATTTCTGCCATTAATCGATGTAAGAATCCTGGCAACATAGCAGTGCCACCTATAACTACTAAGTTCTCTGCCAGCTGCTTCCTTGTATCTATTGGGCACTAGTATTAAAGAGAAAGGAAAACAAATTATTACATATACTGGTAACAAATGATTTTTAAAAAATAAACATAGAATATGTGATGTTATTAAGAAATAATTATGTTGCTTACAAAAAAGGAAATTTCTCACAAGTGATGATAGTTAAATTATGATACTATAAATTTATACATAAACATTTTTCTTCTTAGAAGAGAAAATAAATTCAATTTCCTTGAAACATTTCAGTCTAAAAATGAGCATGCGCATCTTTATTTTGAAGTTCATAGGTGTTAATGCTTTCTACAATAGTTACAAAGTGTTCTTCAGAAAAGGGATTTAAATGTAAACACTATCCTGTAAGGCAGTGATACTTTAAATGTTGTGACCCTGAAGCTACACATGCAATCACTGTTATTTGATAATATAATGTTGATAATATTCTAATACAGATATGAAAAGTCTTATAGAGACAAGTACATCTTGAGAAACAAAAATTGTATAGGATGCTAAAAGTCAGTCAGGTTTGTAACTTTACCATCTTGACTTTTTCATGTGCCACTCAAATTTAAACAGCTGCTGAATACTATTGATTCTACCTCCACATCTTGCATCTCTCTCTTCTCCATTCACAGTGTCACTATTCTAGTTTAGGCCCTTATTACCACCCCATTGCCGTTTCTCAACAGCCATGTCTTCATTCAATGCTCAGCTCAGGTGATATCATCTTTTCCTTCTACCTGCCTTCCTTCATTCCTCTAATTATCAGTACCTTCTACTCTCAAATTACCTTTTATTTAGGTAGCTGTAAACTTATTTATTCTCTAGCAGAGTGTGAGCAAAAGCTCCTCAAGGGTAAGGCCTCTCACTTTTGCCTCTGATTGCCAGCACCTAGTACAATATCTTGTAGATAGTAGATAATTAATATTTCTTGAATGGTACTGAATGAACAAAATGAAACCAAAATATGGGGGAATTTGTAATTCTGCACATAATACATTCTTTGTAAACATTTGCTGAATTATATTTGTTATGCTGAATTATATCAATTCATTAAGATAATAGGAATACCTGCATAAGTGAATCCAAAATTAAAGTGGCTATTGATTTCTCTTCATTATCTTGCTCAAACAGAACTTCCACAACAGAATCTCTAATGAGATAAAAAAGAAAACTCTAATAATATCATAGCAACCACTGTACTGAATATAATATAGAAATAATTCTAAAATGATACAGTATAATTCAATGACAAAATAGGATGTTATTAAACAGATTTAGAAATGTTTAGAGTGGATCTATGATCTTACCAATTTAAGAAATCTCTCCCATGATACAGAATGTAACATCCATGATTGCCCATTTTGTGTTTTCCCAAAAGTTTGCCAGTGGGAGCCATACATTTTAAGGCTACCAGTGGAACACTTGGGTTGCTTACCTATAATCTCTTATTCTTGCTATGTATTCATCTTTTTTCCCTGTCATGCAACATATTCTTGTCCTTTGGAGTTCTTCATTTGTAGGACACTAGCAAAATATTAATTTTGAAAAGACAGTCCTTTCTTTCATGGAAGCTATGGGGCAGTAAAAGAGGTTTTTGGTTTTCTAAAAGTAATTTAGCCCATTCTTATTCTCTTTAATTTTGGACCCAGAAATTCTGTTCACCACGATTGTCTGTTCTAAATATAACAATAGCTAAAATTTGTACAGCTCTTTAAGGTTTGCAAAGTGCATTAATATCTCATTTGATCCTTGTACCACAAATGTGGATGTAATATGTGGATGAAATATCAATCTCATTTTACAGATGAGAAAAATGAGTGTAAAAGAGGCAGAGAAGTTAAGTGATTTGTTCAGTGTCACTGACAATAAGATTAAGCAGGTCCTACTAACCAAGTTTCACAACAAAATCTAGCTGCCTCAAATCAATCAATCTATATTAAATATATGTAAACATATAACTGAATATGTACCAACTTACATACATGCCCCCTCCCCCACACAATTAGACACATTCCAAAATCTGAGCTATGGACATTGGATTTAAAAGTGTCGTGTCAAATAATGTTTCCTAGAACACAGTAAGTACAGATTGTAAGAAGTCTATATTCGCAAAGTAGATATTTTTTATTAAAAGCAAGGAATTCTCTCAGTAGGTGTTAGTTGTAGTAATTATAGAAATTTCTTTTACTTCCTCCAGATGCTGTTAGGGGTTTCCTTCAATTCAGTTTAACAAACATTTGTCAAAGAGTGGGTAGAGTTACAAAAGTAAAAGCAAAATAGTCCAACTCTGTAAGGAACTTATATAGTTGACTCCTGAGCAGTCTGACAAATTCTTAACTTACTATTGTGTTTTTTCATATTCTGGAACCTGCCCACCTGGGCCAAGCTTCTCTTCACTTCCCCTGCCATACTCTCCAACCCTGGAAAGGGATCTAATCTGACATGATTCCCACTCAACTCTACATTACAAAACAATATCCCTTTAATCTGATCTCATTGCCTAGCAAAAAGGACCAAAATATAGTCCAGTGAAATGGATTCAGAACTGGTTAAATGGCCAGGTTCAAAGATAAATTTTCAACTTGGAAGGAGACTTCTAGTACAGTGCTTCCAGAAGCTGTGCCTCAGGGTGAACACGGACTGGTGAAAAATAAATAAGACTTGGGGTAGAACAGGGACCCTCCTAGGACAATTTTCAGAAGACTCAAAGACCCAGAAAGATCCCAGGGCAAAGGATTAACCAGTGTGAAGAGAAAACATCTCTACTTTAGTTCCATTGAAATATGTAGCTAGAAGCCCTGGGGCTAGCTGCTTTGGGAGATCAACTCAGCCAGAACTACAGGAATTTTCATCTCCCAGACAACATGGAGAGTCAGGAGTCTGAGTCTGGGAAGACTGATAAAACCTCTGTGGATAAGGAATTGCAGGCCTAGTTATGCTGCAGAAATGCCGCTGCCCTGGGTGAGAAGGAACCATCATATCAGCTGAGTGCAAAAGCAGTGGGGCAGGGACCCCTGCTGGCTGCAAGCATTTACTTATAGCATCATGGAGTTGTAGGTTTTGGATTCCGGAGCAGAGGAGAACGGAGGTTTCCCCCTCCCCCTCCACTAGAGGTGATTATACTAATAAGTTTGTATTAAAAAAAAATCAGGAACAAGAGAAAGAACACAACCACAGAAAGTTACTATGGGGAATAGGGAAGACTGGGATAGGGATTCATCTTCAGAGGAGGACAGTGAAGTAAAATCTTCTTATCCCAAAGGATAATATTAAATGATTACCTGTCAAGAAAGAATTTATAGAACTCAAAAAAAAATTTAAACATAAAATAAGAATTGAGAAAAACTAAAAACAAAGAAGTACAAGATTATGAAAAGTCAACCAACTTGAAAAGGAGATCCAGAGTTTTATAGAAGAAAATGACTCCTGAAAAATCAAGAAGACTTGGGGTAGAACAGGAATCCCCTAGAAGATCTGAAGAAAGACCCCAGGCAGGATTAACTCGTGTGAAGTACAAACACCTCCAGACTAGTTCCATAGAAATACCAAGCAGGGACTCTTCAGGCTGGCTGGGTGTGGTTGGAGCCTCAGAAGGAGTCATGGAAACTTTCACCTCCCCAACAGTTTGTGGGAGTCCAGGATCTGAGTCTGGGAAGACTCAGGGAATAGGAAGGTCAGGCCTTGCTGTGCTGTGAGACATGGCCTTGAGGGAGAAGGAATCAGCAGCACCCACTGAGTGCAGAGGCAGCGGGGCAGAAAGCTGCTGCTGGTGGACACTTGCTGGAAGGGAGAGCTTTGGTTTGGGGTCCCTGGTAAGAATTCAATTCATAGAGGCTGAAGTGAAGTGAAATCCCCCTACCCCAGGATTAGACGTGCTTATATAGTAATAACTTATTTAAAAAAAGAGAATGAACCAGCAAAGAAGAAAAGAACCCTATCACAAGAACATATTATGGGAACAGGGAAGATCAGGGTTCACCTTCAGAGGATGCTGAAGTAAAAAAAAGCTATCTCAAAGAGTAACATGAAATGGATCCCTGCCCAGGGAGAATTTATAGAACTCAAAGCTAAAAACAAAACAAAACAAAAAAAAAGAAAAAAATCCAAGAAAAACAGGAAGATTATGAAAAAAAATGTTAACCAACTAGAAAAAGAAATACAGTCTCAAAGATGAAAATAACTCTTTGAAAATTAGAATTAGGCAAGGGAAGCCAGCGAAGCTGTGAGAGACCAAGAAATAATAAAATAGATGACAAAGAATGAAAAATAGAACAGAATGTGAAACAAGAAAACCGACAAATTTGGAGAACAAATCAAGAGGAGAAAATATAAGAATAATTGGACTGTCTGAAAATTAAAAAAAAGAACCTCGACACCATAATGCAAGAAATAGTCCAAAATTATTGTCTTGGAATGATAGAACAAGAGGAGAAAACAGAAGTAGAAAAAAATCCACTGAATGCCAAATTTGTGAGATCCTTTGTGGAAAACTCATAGGAACATTATTGCCAAATTTTTAAATCACCAGATCAAAGAGAAAATTTTGCAAGAAACAAAAAAATGCTGGAGATACAATGAGAATTTATACAGAACTTATCAGCTGCCACAATAAGACTACAGGTCCTGGAATTATATCTACTGACAATCAAAAGAATTAGGCCTCCAGCCCAAAATATCATATGCAGCAAAATTATCTATAATGCTGAATGAGAAAAAATGGACATTCAATCAACTTGCACTATTTATCAACCAAACACAAACTTAAAAGAAAATTTAATATATAACAGCCAACATCAAAGATCAATTTCAAGGAACTCAACATGGACAAATTGTGTGGTTTGTGTGTGTGTGTGTGTGTGTTTTTTTTTTACATGGATATGTATACTATTTGTTTAAGATTGACACCAGCAATTGGGTAGCTCAAAAGAAAGATTGGGGCAGAGTTAAGGTAAAAATAGTAATTATGTCATACAAATGAAGTGCAGAGGAAGAAAAGACACAGAGGCATTAGAGGGAGGAGGAGGGCTTGTAGTTCTGAAAACCTACTCACTTGAGAATGTATTAAATAAGCAACACTATATATATACTATGAAAGGTATAGCACCCTCTCAAATCTATAAAGAAATAAGGGGAGAGAGATAGGTGGACAGGGAAGTAAAGAATGAGGGGAAAAACACAAGGGAGGAATTCATGGGTGGGGGGAGGTTAAGTAATAGCAAGACAAGTTAGGAGCAGAATTAAAGCAAAGGGTCAGCAAGGATAAGAAAGATATGTGAGTATCTATGTGTGGGGATGTGTGTATGTATATATGTGCATATATATATCAACATATGAATATATAAATATAGCCTTTCTTAACTATAGCCTGTTTGGGGTTGTAGGGAGGATGAAAGGGAGAAAAAAGAATAAAGTAAAAAAAGGTGCACAGCAGAAAATCAAAGAAAAAAATGGACACTCATGAATATAATTTCTTCTACTAATATATACATACTGTTTTGATCTGGTGATTTATCGTTACATATTTTGAATCCCTCCTGATGTTCTGCTGGGTCCATGATAATGTTGTCTTTTGTATTACTTTTCTGTTTTTCTTTTTTTTTTTAAATAAGATAAATTTTAAAAATAAAAACAGTAAAATAATTGAAACTTAGGGTTAAGCAAAGGGAAGCCTGTTAAACTATAAAAAACCAAGAAATAACTAAACAATATGAAGAATGAAAAAATAGAAGAGAAGGTAAAACATCTTTTAAGAAAAACAACAGATCTGGAAAACAGATCAATAAGAGAAAACATAAGAATAACTGGGCTACCTAAAAGCTATGACCAAAAAACCAACTCTGGCACAATAATACAAAAATAATTAAAGAAAATTGCTCTGAAGAAATAGAATAAGAGGGAAAAGTAGAAATATAAGAAATCCACTGACTACAATCTCAAACAGATGCTACAAGAAAAACAAAAAGGAACATTATTTTAAAATTTCAAAATCCCCAGATCAAAGAGAAAATTTTGCAAACAATAAAAACAATTCAAACACGTTGGAACTATAATTAGAATTGTACAGGATTTATTAGTACATATTCATATATACATGACATATATACATATATATTCATATATACATATATTCATATTCATATTATATTCATATTATGTATGTTATTACGTATTTACTAATGACTGAATAGCATTATGCTATGAGAAATGAAGATATGATTTTAAAAAGATAAAGACTTTAATAAAGTGGTTCAGAATGAAGTAAGCAAATGAGAACAATCTATCCTATAACAGCAACATTATAAAAACGAATAATTTTGAATACTATTATAAACTGATGAATAAAATGAGCAGAACTAGGAGAAAAATTTATACAATAATGTAAACAACTCTGAAAGCCTTAAGAATTATGATCAATATAATGATCATTCATAAATCTAGAAGACTGATGGTGAAACATGCTATCCATGACAGAAAGGTGATAGATATAGAATATAAACTGAGTCATACTTTTCATATAATAACTGAGGGAATTTGTTTTGCTAGACTGTACTTATATGGAATTTATTTTTTTCTTCTCCCCCTCCCCCAATAGTGGTCTGGCAAGGAAAGAAAATAGATTTCTGTTAATATTTTAAAAGTGGAACAGGGGGTCAGAGAGGAAGACAGACAGGGGATACTGCATGCTCTTTCAAATGAGGTCACTATTATAAGTTTCACTTTTTTTTTTTTTTTTTTTTACAATAATTTGAGGGTAAATTTTGTCTTTTAATATTAGAGTTTTAAAAGTTCTAATGTCTGGAAATATATCAAATGTAATTTTGCTCCACTGGAGGAGATTTTAGCAATCAATTGGAAATTAACTGAGCAGAAACTGATAACATTCAAACACATAAAAATGTGTATGTGAAACTACAAACTTCTATTATTCAGTTGTTTTTAAAAATGCATATGTAACTTTAAAAAGATAATTACTTTAAAAGACTTTAAAACTATCCTTTTGTTCTTTTCCAAATTCCTGTTTTTCTCTTTATTTCTAGATTTTGTTGCTACTCTTATCATTTCTATAGTTACAGTTGCTTTGGTTCAGTTTTCTTCATTCTGTATCATTCAAAATAATTATTCTCATATTTCTTAGGACATATTTCTTGTGTCTCCAGGCAGCAGAAAAGTATGGCTTAGATGGAAATGGTCAATTAATTTTAAAGCATATTTTCTTAAATTATTCTGTATCTCGATACTAAATCAATAGAGAATTATACTTTCTCTCAATAGAAAATATATAATTGTGCATATAAAGTACTTATGAGGTTAATGAAATGAAATGGACTGAAGAGAGAGGAATAAAGTTGACTATTAACAAGACTTGTGTTTTGAAATAAATATACTTTTAAAATTAAAATTAGTTGGTTCCATCCTCAGTTGGTAGAGAACTTGTGTCCAAGCTCACACCCTTTTTAGGAAATGAATTTCAAAGTTTCTTCACCACAAATCTTATATAGTCTAGGCAGAGGAATTATCTACTCTATGGTATCACCAAACAATCTCAAAAAACAACAAAATCTAAGTCTTTTGTTACCACTAAGGCATTAGGTCTCTAGCAGATGGGATTTGATCCAGGAGCAGGACCTCAAGATAATAGACTTGGAAGCCAAGTACAACCTCTATGTGAGGAATATCTTGGTGTTGGTAGTTCACCTTTTAATCAACTTTATTGTACATTATTCTTAATTTTTATTAATCTATCACTAAAAGATTTTTAGTATAGTATCATACCCACCCACACACGTTTCTTTGAAGAAGCATTTAATAGTAGAAAGGACCCTTCTGAATGTTGGAAAAAATGTGACATTGGAAGTCTCTGAAATATCTTTGAAAGTCTAATTTAGGCTGTGGGCATACACTGATACATTTTAAAGAACTATACAAATTCATAGTTAACATTCTAGTGGTTTTTTGACTGATTGCAAGTTTTTAGTTTAGTAGCCACTGTGGATTGTTAGTAAAGGCTATTTAACTGAATGTCTTATATTTAAAATGTTGGTAGAGCCCTCATGTTAAACAAGTAGTAGCCAGAGAATATACATTCTTTTCATTCAAAAATTCTGTCAGATATTCATCTAAAATTTTTCTTCTTAGAAACTTTCTGAATGCGAGATAGCATTTGGGGGTTTAATTTTTTTTTTTCTGAGACAACTGGAATCAAGTGACTTGCCCAGGGTCACACAGCTAGGAAGTGTTAAATGTCTGAGGCTAGATTTGAACTCAAGTCCTCCTGACTTCAGGGCTGATGCTCTACTCACTGCACCATCTAGCTGCCCCAGGGTTTTAAATTTTTGTTGTGCTTTTCTTGGTGCAGGGAATTCCTGGTGAGAAAATTCCTTCTACCAATGCACATCAGTAACTCTTTTGCATTTTAAAATGCTTCCTGAAACACTAAGATTAAGAATCTCACCCAGTCATACAGCCATTAAGTATCAAAGGTAGGACTTTTACTTAGGTATTTTCAATTCTGAGTACAACTCCATATTGTCTCTTAGGGAAACAAATATATGCTTGTACGCTGTAACCAAAGAACTTTTTTTGTGAAATAACACTATCACTATCATAGTGTTATTTCTCTCTGGTTTTGAGGTTGTGTGGTTTCTAGGGGAGAGTGTGTGTGTGTGTGTGTGTGTGTGGGCACATGCGCACATGCAGGAATCTCCTTATATGTGTATGTGTGTATTTTCTATCTTTTTGCTAGTATTCTTCTTGACAATAAAGTTTTCTTTCTAATTACAAAAAAAAAAAAAAAAAGAAAGATTCCATCTCATATATTAAATCTCTATTAATCGGCTCTACAAAGATAATTATTTCCCCACACCTTCTAAAGAAACCAAAAAACTTTGCCATCTCCTCAAACTATCATCCAGTTACCCAAGTGTGCAAGATATCTTTTCAAGAGCAAAGATCCTAAAAACATTTATACTTCTGTTGCCTCCATTTCCTCACTCCCACCTATTCCTCAACGCTGTGCCACATATCATGGCCTCTGCTGATTCTCTCTTTCTGATTCAAAAGCCTCCTCTTAATCCTCATCTACTTGACTTCTATTCAGCTTTTCATGTTACTGATCATGTTCCCCACAGCCACTTGCAAAATTATTGATTATATATAATTTCAATCAGGTCCTCGCTGTGTATGGAATCGTTTTGTTTTTTTTTAATCCTCCCAACCAATTGTTTTTCTCATTCTCTGACAGCTGTTCTGAACCTTCTCTTTTTAACCTCAGCTCCCACAGTAATACCATTCCCTCACTCTTTTAGGTTCTTGTTTCAATTTTATCACAAAAATTGAAGCTATTCACATTGTTCCTTCTTTCTCTTTCCTCAAATCACAATTCCTGATGACATCCCTCAATATTTTCTCATTTATCCCAGGCTGTAATAAAAAAATAGAACACTTGGCTGTATCACAGAATGAATGAAGGATAGTAATGATTAAGAAGGTCAGAAAAGTACAAAGTCCAGTTTGTTTTAAAAAAAAAAAAATTAAATGACCAAGAGAAGAGTTTATATTAATTTATCCCAGAAGTAATAAAGAGCCACTGGAGTTTATTTCCTTCCTCCTGCCAAAGTCAATCTTACTTATCCTCTATGTCATTCCCTAATGTCTTGAGAATACCGTCTGCAATATCATCCTCATCCTCTTTGTTGTCTTCAATTTCTCCCTATCAAGCTTACTTGTTGTCTACAAACACCTGTCCGTTTCCATTATATTTAAAGAACAAACAAACAAAAACAACTAAGTTCCATTATCCCTAAAATTATCTTATATCTCTCCTCCTCATTCAAGTTCTTTGAACAAGTTATATATATTTATTATTTCCATTTCCTTTCCTCTCATTCTTTTTTAAAAATATCCTACAACCCGGCTTCTGACCTCATCACTCAAATTCTTTTCTCTCAAATTACTAATGATCTCTTGATTGAAAAATTAAATGACCTTTTCTCAATCCTTCTTATTTGGTTGACTAACCTTTCTTTCTTGATATTCTTTCCTCTCCGGGTTTTAATGATATTGGTTCCTCCTAGTTCTTTCTACTTGTTTAAGCACTCCTTCTCAGTCTACTCTGTTAGCTCATCACCCACATCATGCTCACTAGCTGTAGGTAGAGCCTAAAGTTATGTCCTTGGTTACTTTTCCCCCCCTTCTCTTGGTGACTCCTATTTGGGATCCTCATCTCACATCTCTCCACATTTCACTCCATCCCTTCATGGTCACTAAAGTGACTTTGTACTTAAATTACAAGTCCAACTAAGTTACCTCCTTACTCAATAAACTCCAGTTTTACTCAATAAACTCCTTACTCAATAAACTCAATATGTATATATAGTATGTTTGGCACACTGTAAACCCTTAATAAATAAGAGAGTAAATGTTTGATGCACATAAAAGTAATATGACTTTTACTTAACTATAAAATCTAGTTATAGATTCATTGATTAAATTAATGATAAATGACAAGTCTCTCTTGCTGTGAAGTGCCTAGGCAGTAAACCAGAAGACATAAGTTCTAGTCCTGGTTCTGTGATTGACTAGTTTAGTTCTTTAATTTCCTCCTCTGTAAAATATGGGAGTTTGATTAGTTGCAACTAATCTTGCTATAAGACTCTGATTTTTAAAATAGTGTTGTTAAGACTGATATTAAGCTAAATTATTATAAAAATGATGAAATTTTTATAAATCAAATTCTTTTGAAAAAGTATACAAATAAATATTTCAGCTTGATTCATTAGCCTGCTTAGAAAAAGAATGTCTAACCTGATTGATCCAATTACGTGCAAAATCTTCTCTCCATCTAATGGGTAGTCTACTTCCGGAGGTGGGGAAGGTCGCTAAAAATATAAACAGCTACATTAGGAAAGATATCATAATTTCTAATCTTTGAGCAAACAAATGTGTACTTCAAGCTCACCTCAGCATTGCCATCAATGTTGAACTTTGCTGCTTGTATTTTAAGTCCCCGATGTAGATCGCTCACAAAACAAGTACGAACTTAACAGAAAAAAACAGTTTAATGGTAAAAGTGGTGAATTGGCTAATTAAATACAGACAAAACAAGTAAACTTGAAGTCTCTACAAGTATGACTGACATTTATCCAACTCGCTTATATTTTCAGTACTTTTGTATTTATTATTTTATTCTCCCAAGAATAATCTGAAGATAGTTTCAGATAATATTCTATTGGTGAAACACCCACATTTTTTAAAGGAAGGCTTTCCTTATAGTTGGAGATGAATTCTAAGTTTTGGAAATTTAAACTATGTTTACGAAAGATACTGGATTTGGATTCCAAGATATTGGAATTGGGTTCCAATTCTGTTACTAGCTATATGAATCTGAGCAAGTCATTTAGATTCAATGGGCCTCAATCTCCTCCTTCATTAAAAAGAAGTTGGACTAATGATCCCTACCATCTTTGCAATGAGGTATGACTGAAAGTCAAGAAATAAGAGTTAAAGCTCTACCATAAACTAGTTAGTAGATTTTTAAAAAAGTCACTTAATGTCTAGTCTTATTATTTTGGTATAGTGGGAAGAATATTGGCTCTAGAGTCAGAGACCCTGTGTTCAAATCCCATCTTTGTCACTTACTATCTGTGTGACTTTGGATAAGTCACTTAACTTTATTGGGCCTCAGTTTCTTTATCTGTAAAATGAGGGGGTTGAACTAGATGGGCTTTGAGATCCCTTTCCAGCTCTAAATTTATGACCTTCTCTGTTCCTCACCTGTAAAATGAAAATTTTGGATTAGATTATCTCTCAAGATCTCATCTTTCCCTAAAATTCCATCATTCTATGATTATCCATATATTTAGCATTTGTCTTATTGTATCCTAGATCGTTTATGTTAGGATTGTATAAAACTTTCACATCTATTGTTGCATCAACTTGAGTATTTCCTCAACTGACAGAGACCAAGAGTCCTCCAAACCAAAGTAGACCAGAATCTGCCCCTTTGTGATCAACTGAGGCCAACAGGCCTCTTAAGGTACATTGGCTTTTGAATGGCAATCTTTTGCTAGATTTTACTTGAAGTCTTGCCATCCTAAAGGATGAAGATCTGCTGGCACAGTCTTAAAGAATCTAGGGCTCTTCCATAATATGATGAGGCAAGGTTTTACACAACAGATAAATCTGGAAAAAAATATTTTACAAGCTTTCATTTTTCAGTGAATTAATGGCAAACACACTAAAATGAGAAAATTCTGATAAAAATGCACTATTAATAAATAAAAATAATAAAAAATAAAACTAAAATAACTTTCAGTATGTTGGCAATAGCAAAGTAGGAATCTATATAGTTGGGTAGAATCTCTTAATTCTTGAAGAGAAAGCCAATCAAGTAACAGTATACAATTCATGTAATATAGTATTATATGCTAAATTAATAAATGTAAAACAAAGGAAAAAAAAACTAAAATGCTAAACAACATTAATACAATGCTTTAGAAAATAAATTGTCATTTCAAGGCTACTTTATCCCTATAAGAATATGTTCTCTAAAGAAAGCATAACAGAATTTTCTCAATAAAATATTATGAATTACTGACGCAGGTCCCTACAAAACTAACATAAAGGAAGGAGAGAATATTTAAAAATGTAGCATGAATTATATTACATTAACCTTTTCCCTAGAAAACTACACATACATAAATTTATTTTTATGTGTGCATTTGGGCATATATATCTATTTTTATTATGAAACTTATAAGAAAATTAACATTTTATGAGGGAATGAAAAAAAATCAAGGTTTAAACAAATATAAAATATTACCTTTAATGTCTTCTAAAATAACTTCTGGAATTGAGCCTAAGAGAGAAATTAAATTTAGATAAAGAATTATACTAGTTAAAAATAAAATATGCTTATATTTTTATACAAATATTATAATGGCAAATGCTATTTAAAGAAAAACCAAATGGAAAAAGTAACTGTTTCAGTAAGAAAAACATGCATAATGATAAACTGTACTTGTCACCTTTTAAAATTCATCAGTCTTTGGCCCTGGCACCCTTGCAGACATTTGATAACATTGTCTTGTGATCTTACACTTGGTAAATTATTATCAGATTCTCTTCATATTTATAGTATCAATTTGTACTACAATGCAGAGGAGCCACTTTATATTTCAACCTGGAGCTAAGGAAATTGCACATCAGTTCATATCAAGGATTCTTAACCTTTTATTTGCATCATGGACTTTTTTGGTAGTATGATAAAGCTAATGGACTCCTCAGAATGTTTCAAAAATGCATAAAATATAAACCTAGTTACAAAGAAACTACACTGAAAAACAGTTATCAAGATATTTTTTAAAAGTGCATGGTCTCAAATGGGTAATCTCAGGTTTATTGAATTAACTTTACTGGTAATAACAATAAGATACACACGAGAAACAATATGCTTAGTTTAATTTAAACATTTCTTACTCATTACTGATGGGAGACTCTGTCCTTTAGTTGCACCTATGTCAACAGTGCATTGCTCCAATAGCTGAGTTTCCAGCTCCCTGAAGTTTTTAAAAATAAAGTTAGTGACACAAGTACACTGTAACTAATATCCTAAACTGAATTTGATATCCCTTCTGAAGATGAGGCAAAAGATCTAAAAATATATTTCATATCCTTAAGTATTATTCATTTTATTAGAATATCCTCTTATTCATAAAGGTAACAGCACTGGAGAGGGGGGGGATTGCATAATTAAAATAATTTCCATATCAGGGCATTTTCTATGGATTAAAGTTGAACAGCTGCATATGTATTTTTATGTCACGAGAGAACACATATATGTTTCCCAGAAAACTTACTTGTGAATGGCCTTTCCCCCTAAGGGGAGAGCTCCCCAACAATTCAGAATTGGTATTCCTTCATATATCTATAAAGAAGTCAAGGAAATCTTACAACACTGATAAAAATTAAATGTGCTTTGCCTACATATATCATCAGATTTTCAATATGTGGCTGAAAATTTTCATTATTCTTATGAGAGGTAGTAAAAGCACCATGGTCAGAGGGTCAGTCATGAAGACTTGATTTCAAGTACTTTCTAAGACACACACTGTCTATATGATCATAGTCAAGACATTTAAGTTCCCCAAATTATAGTACACTCCTTGATTCCAAGTCACAGAGCAATTATTAAGTTATATTGGTGGAGGGACCTGGCACAACTGGATTTCCCTATGATGATGAAATTATAGGTCTACCTTCCCTCCCCACAAAAAGAGCATATCTTTTCCCAGCTGGAAGTAACAACTCTCTCTTTTGTAGCCTAATAGTGCTTCAAATCTTTATTATTGCGTTTTCACACTATATTGAGACTAAATGTTTGTTTTCCCTGAAATAAGCAACATGATCACAAATATCACTCTTTCTTCTTTGCATCCCAAATTTCATATTGTCCTTTATATCAGGTGTTCAATGGGCTTCTCAGGAAGCCCAAAGACTGGCAAATTTCTTTATAATAGTAGCCTAAGGAAAATGTATGCTTCACCTTCTTTAAGCATTCTTTTGGGTTTGTAAAGCTTAAAATTTACCGATTATAGATCCCTCAAACTACAAGAATTACAAAACAATCTCTAGTGTCTCTTCCAGCTTAAAATTTATGATCCTTTGAACAATGATATCTTTTCTCTTTTTCGAATAGAGTTTCCTCTCTGATAAACTAAATGTCCCATGAATTCAGTAGTCAATATTATTATATTTCCCCATATTATTACATATCCACAAATAACCACACAGTGAGAAGCATCTGCAGTAAACAATTACAATTAGTTAAAAACATATAATTTTTGCCCAGTAGATCTGCCTTCAAATTTGTTGACAACAAAAGATACAGGTAGCACCATGCTTTCCCTATATCCGCAGTCTAATACCATGGCAGAATTAATCCCGAGTGTAAGAAGAGACATCAGATGACTGGGAGCAAGCAAAACAGATGGAACCTAAAGAAAAACAACCCCCCAAAAAAACCCAGATTGAGTTTCAGTATAAGGAGGTTTCTTTACATATTAATTGATGTATTTGATAATGAATTATTCTTTTACAGTAATTCATACCAACTGGCAAAGAACTAGGAACTAGAAGGATACTTATTAACTGAGGAATGGCTGAACAAATTACGATATATGAATGTGATGGAATGCTACTCATTATCAGAAATGATGTTTTCAGAAGAATCTGGGAAGACTTGTATAAACTTATACAAAGTGAAATAAGAAGAATCAGGAGAACAATTTATATAATTACAACAATATTGTATAAATAATGAATGCTGAAAGACAGTAACTGATCAACATCATAACTAATCATAACTTCAAAGGACTTAAGATGAAACATGCTAGTGACCTCCAGATAGTGAGCTAATGGAATCAGGATATGGATTAAAGTATTTTTTTTTCTTGACACAACTAATGAATGAAATTGTTTTGCATGAGTACACAGCTTTGTAATGAACTATTTTTCTTTTTTTTTTTATTAAAGCTTTTTATTTTTATTTATTTTATTTTATTAAAGCTTTTTTATTTTATAAACATATGAATGGGTAATTTTTCAACACAGACCCTTGCAAAACCTTGTGTTCCAAATTTTCCTCTCCTTCCCCCCCCCCCCGCTCCCCTACGTGGCAAGTAATCCAATATATGTTAAATACGTTAAATACAATATATGCATATATATTTATACAATTATCTTACTGCATTAAAAAAATCTGACCAAGAAGGAAAAAAAAAAACGAAAGAAAACAAAATGCAAGCGAACAACAGAAAGTGTGAAAGTGCTGTTATGGTCCATACTCAGTTCCCATGGTTCTCCCTCTGGGTGTAGATGGCTCTCTTTGTCACTGAACAGCTGGAACTGGTTTGAATCATCTCATTGTTGGAAAGAGTCATGTCCATCAGAATTTGTCATCATATAATCTTGTTGCCGTGTATGATGATTTCTTGGTTCTGCTCATTTCACTTAGCATCAGTTCCTGTAAGTCTCCCCAGGCCTCTCTAAAATCATGCTGTTGGTCATTTCTTACAGAATAATATTCCTTTAAATTAATATACCATAATTTATTCAGCCATTCTCCAATTGAAGGGCATTTACTCAGTTTCCAGTTTCTTGCCACTACAAAGAGGCCTGCCACAAACATTTTTGCACATGTGGTCCCTTTCCCTTCTTTAAGATCTCTTTGGGATATAAGCCCAGTAGTAGCACTACTGGATCAAAGGGTAT